>NW_004949113.1:2129007-2162503 GCF_000317375.1 Microtus ochrogaster
GGGGTCGTGTGTAAGAAAGACAGCCCTGCAGAAGGAGCTGGGGGAGGGTGGTTTGTGCTCTCTTCAGGGACAATTCGCCCCTGGATAGCACACAGTCACCAGTCCAGATGGAACTCCTCAGTACCTAAACAGGGCCACTGCAGAGGTTTGTAGGATTGCCTTACTAGCTAGGATGGGGCTCTTTCAGGTGAAGGGGTTTGGACTGTCTTAGTGCTTCCTGTCAACCTGGCAGGCATCTCATTGGTTCTATACATTCAGATGTACTGAGTAGGACCAGGTAAGCAAGGCTCATCTGTTGTCACAGTGGAGGACTATACCGGAGGCAGGCCACAAATAGCAGGGCAAGGCAGGCCAGTAGCAATGACGAAGTGGGGCAGGTGGGGACTAAACTGCCCTGGCGGACCCCATAGAGGTCTAATCAGGATTTAATGGCATGTGGCTATCTTTGTATGATCTCATGGCCGAGCTTCTCAGGAAAATTATCCAGCTGCTCTGGTCCTTTGGGTTTTGGAGGAGGAGCAGGTGGGGCCATCTAGTTACTTCTTGGAGACTTGAGAGGCAAAGTGCTCCTTATGAGTGGCCTGAACGCTTCTCAAGGCCACAGTAGAGTGTATGACCAGCTTGGCAGGCTTTGGAGACTGAGTAACTACTTCTACAATATCGCAGGCCCAACACTCAACGCAGGCCGCTTGGGTGAAAGTGGGGACTTGAAGTAGGTGGGTGTCTTTCTAATGGCATTTTTAGATGAATCACTGTGGCAACTAAACTTCATCACTTCTGAAAATCCCAGTACCTTTCTAAGTGCATGATTGAAACTCACCCCAGTTTGATATATTATAATCCAAATTTTAATCTTTCAAAAATAAGCATTATTGGTTTTTAATTTAGTAAAAGCTTTTTTTCCTCTATCATTAATAACTTTATGCAATATCCTAGTTCCCTCTTTTAGCCTTTAACAATTCAAGTTTTAGGTCAGGAATGAATTTTGCAAAGAACATCCATACTATTATTTGGATTATATATCAAGAATTATAGCTCAAGCTGAGAGTAGAGAGTATAATAGGTAGCTGTCCTTTATCATACATTTTTAGCTTCTTGGTATCTATTAAAAACATAGTCTCTCCAAATGGTTATCTTTCTTCCTCTATTTCTTCTTGTTTTCTTCATTGAATCACTGAAGAATTTTATATGCATTTTGATAATAGTCTTTTGGCAGTTAGAATATCATGTTGGTTAATTCTAAATAGTGTTGGTAAATTTCATGGTCTATTTATGTTCATTAAGAAGCTGGCTCTGCTTATAGTGTTACCTACCGTTCTCCTTCCCCATTTCAGATGTAAGCATGTTTGTCTCCAAGTGTCCTCCAAGACCCCTTCTTTAGTGAACAGGCTGACTTCTGGTTCCTTAGCAGGGAAAGAGAAGAACTTAATGACAGCTCAAGATGAAGATTACTGTGTTGTTGAAAATAGCAAAATGTAGACTGTTTCCAAGAAGTTACAGCTGTTTTTATCTCGCAGAATAAAAATGCCTGTGATGGAAAAGAGAAGTAGAAGCTAACCCATTGAGAAAAAGTTCTGTGGGGAACTCTGGCTGACTGCCTCAACCTCCCCAGCTGACTTCTGCTGCATGCTTGTTAAGACCCTGATTTGAGGATGCTACTTTTTTCTCTGTGGCAGTTTGAATAAGAATAACTCATATGTTTGAATGCTTATTCACTAGGCGTTGGCACTGTTGGAAAGGATTAGAAGGATTAGGAAGTATGGCCTTATTGGAAGAGTCTGTCATTAGGAGTGGGCTTTGAGGTTTCAAAAGTCCATGTCAGGCCTGGGCTTTCTTTGCTGCATGTGGATCAGGATGTAGAGTTCTCCGCTTCTTCTCTAGCACCATGTCTGCCTGTGTACCCCCATGCTTCCTGCCATGGTCATAATGGGTTAAGTCTCTGAAACTGTAAACCAACCCCTAACTAAATGTCTTTTTACAGTAGTTGGCTTGGTTCGGATCTCTCTTCCCAACAGTAGAATAGTACCTAAGCTAGCCAATTGAGTTACACCAATTATGTCTGGATATTATAGAGTCCTGATTTGAGGATTTTCTGATCTTTACTGTTTCTACCTGCTGTTTGTTCTTTTTATTCTGCTTACTGTACACATAAACCAGGTATTTAAAACTGAAAGCACTGATGTCTCAGAGAACACTAAGGGTTTAGTTGTGGCTTGTAAGCCCATCAAAAATCATGAACTTAGCTTTCTGTTTTCAATTTACTGCTACAGTGTTTTTAAATTAGGGTTTCAGCTTTTAGGCCAATTTATTATTTTTCACAATTCACATCTGATTTTTTTTTTTTTTAAATTTTATGAGATAGGTTTCTCTGTAGCTTTGGAACCTGCTCTGGAACTCGCTATGTAGACCTTGAACTCACAGAGATCCCACTGTCTCTGCCTCCTGAGTGCTGGTTCACATCTGAAGTTTTAATAGCCTCTGGTTTAGAATGAGTCTAGTCTATTTTTTCCTGTGCTGTATGACTGTCTTGATCATGAATTTTCATCTGAATAACTGAATGGCAGTTTTGACACTTCAACTGTTAAGGAATCTCCAAAATAGTTCTGCGGGTATAGCTGCTTGCTGCACAATCTTAGAGACCTGAATTCTATCCCTGGGACTCTGTCAAAGTTGTAGTCAGGAGAGAACCGACTCTGGAGAGCTGTCTTTTGTGGCATTTGTGTCTACACACATATCATGCATACATACATAATAATACATTTTTTAAAGTAAGGACAAGAGATTGCATTTCTAAATTTAATGCAATTGGTGATTTCAAATGTTTGATGTGTTTATTTGTATATTTTAAGGATAGAAATTTTGCCATATCTCAAGTAGCTTTTGCCTGTCTTTCTATACCAGGTGACTTTATTGTTTAATTTCTTCTAGTCATTTTGATTGTGCCTAGCCTTTTATGGTGAGCCATCTGTCCAGCTCCATTTACTTCCTTCTTAAACAAACAGAATGTGAACAATCCTGTTGCTAGATAAGTCTAAGAGTGCTAAGTAGCACTGGTTGGACTTCAGCCAGGTAGGGGCTATAGATTCTGTTAGGCTACATCTGGAGAACCACTGTAAGAAAGCTCAGGATGTAGAGAAAATCTGCTGTGTATCGTGAGGCTTGGTGACTAAGAAATAATGCATGCCTTGTGGACTCACATTTCTCTTAACCCTGCAAACATTCATGCTTTCTTAGAGTTCTTTAAAATGTATCTATCTTTGAATTTTTTTAAATCCTACTTAAATATAATTTTTGGTACTCTGGTAAGTATTGATAGAGATTGTTGTAGTTAGGGTTTCTGTTGCTGAGATAAAACACCATGACCAAAAAGCTAGCTGGGGAGGAAAGGGATTATTAGGCTTACACTTCCAAATTGCTGTTCAGTATTGAAGGAAGTCAGGACAGGAACTCGAACAGGCCAGGATCCTGGAGGCAGGCGCTGATGTAGAAGCAGTGGACGGGGCCTGCTTGCTCAGCCTTCTTTCTTGTAGAACCCAGGACCACCAGCCCAGGGATGGCATTACCACCATGGGCTGGGCCCTCCCCCATTGATCACTAATTGAGAGAATGCCTTCCAGCTGGATCTCATGGAGGCCTTTCCTCAGCAGAGGCTCCTCCATTTCTGATGATTAGCTTGTGTCACGTTGACACACGCACTAGTATAGAGTTCATCAGTTGTTATTGCTTTTGCAGGAACTTTTACATTCGAATCTGGCCCTTTTGAGTATGGCTTGTTGAAGTTATGTTAATTTTTAAATGTTAAGGCTTTTATCTTTTATTTGTAATAAATTGTTTTTAAGTGGTTCGTTGATAGCAAAAATTTTTTCATGTTAAACATTATTAATATAGAGATATTTAAAGTTTGAACTTATTTTCCTAGTTTGCTTTGTGGGCTCTTTATGGGAGTTTTTAATCCATTTTTCGTATCTATCCAGGTAATATTCTTTGTTTACATAATTTTATTTTCCTGAAAATATACAGTGAGACCTGATTAATTATCTACTTATTCTAATTTTCAGTAGACTTTTAGCATTGATAATAGTTTTTCGCTGAACAACTGCAAAGTTAGAAAAATCATAGCAGAGTTTAAGTGAAAGAGTGAAAAACTTAAGGTTAAGAATTTTATAAGTGGTCTATACTGTTCTTATTTTACTGTAATATATTAAAAAAACATTACCTCTGCCATCCAGATCTAATATATGACTTCCTTGTTTTCTTATTTTTAAATACCTTTTTTTAAAAAACATATTTTTTTTCCTGTCCTTTGCATATCTGATGTCACTTTCCTAATTCAAGATTTTTGACTAGAAATGGACCTTTACTCCGAGGACTCATTGTTTCTTGTCTTGATGCCACCAAGCCTCTCATTTGAACCCCTGCCTCTCTGTTAGCTCAAGGACAACATGGAAAGATGTAGCCTGCTGCTGAGCGTCTTCAGGCCTTACCCTTCGGGATGCTTTCCCAGTTCCTTGTCCTTATTTTCTCTTCTGACTTCTGCTCCTTTATCATGAGGTTTCTTGTATGTTAAGGAGCCTTCCACTGTAAGTTTGGTGCACACCATATCTTTTTATTCTGCTCCATAATTTCTTGTCCTCTGTGTTTCTTGGTAACACCTCTATACCCTGGTTTTCAATTTCTACTTGTTTTCCATGACGGTTTTTACATGGTTCTTTTATTTTTGTTGCCACTGCGTTCCTATTAGATAACGACTAACGCATTTTCTTTACTAGGCTGTGAAATCCTTCAGGGTTAGGGCACAGATCCATCACACTTTTGTATCAATAGCGTGTGAGCAGTAGGGTGTATGCACAGGGTGTGATGCAAGGGAGTCTCAGGTTGGATAGAAATGAAAGTTAAATGAGTTAATGAAGCATACTGAAAAGTTAATGTGATTTTTCTACAAAATGAGCCTTCTTGCTGTGTTGCCTAATTATATAACTTTCTCTGTTTGTTGAATTTATTTTCTTTTAGTTTTTGAGTGGGAAAATGTATTCTAAGTAAAAGTGTATTTTCCCCACTAGTGATTAACGCTCAGAAAAGTCCAAAAGTCAGGTTTACAAAAGAAATGTGTGGGGCTAGAGGCTAAATCAGTTGGTAAAATGTGTGCTTTACAGACTTAAGGACCTAAGTCTGGATCCCCAGTACCCACATAAACGTTGAGGTCAGTGGTGTTCCCCTATAATCCTAGTGCTGATCAAAAGGAGACAGCTGGAAACTTGGAGCTCACTAGCTAGCCATCCTAGCTGAATCCATGAAGTCCATATTCAGTGAGAAACCCTGTCTGAAAAAATTAAGACAGAAAGCAATTGAGTAAGATACCCCTGATGTCCATCTCTAGCCTCCTACACATGTGCTGGCACATATGTGTGTTCATGCATGAAAACTCAGCTGCCCACTAACCTGAACAAATGTATCATAAGCACAAATGCCCTCTGCAGAATAGAAAAGCGAACACAGTGACGGCACGCCTAGGCCAGCCTGTGTGACTCTCATGGCGTCTGTCTCTGCTTAAAGCATCAGTCAGTCATCTGTATTGGGTTCTGTTTCCCTAAAAGGGGAAGTGGAAGAGATCTCTTAAGTTAGTTACTAACATCGTTACCAAAATTTAAGTCACTAGTAGCCTAAAGAGGTCAGATCTACATGATAGGCCTTGTCTATCCCTGGGCAGACTTCCCGTCAATTAACAAGGAATTTGAACATGACATTTAAATATAAGGAATCTGTTAGTGAAGAAATGAAATAATACTCTTAAGTGAAGTGGGGAAAATTAGCACCCTAAATCTTGTGATTTAGATAGCTTCATCTCACCCCATCTCCAAATATGCTATTACATGAAATCTGGTTTGGAAAAGCCTTAACCCAATGCTCAATAATATACTAGAGAAGAACAGTGTTTTCATGATAGACTTCTTCAAATCTGAGTTTCAGTACTCTTATATTTAATTCTGAAAGGCAGGTCTTTTATTTTTGTGCATTGCAGTTGTCTTCATTTTTCTGAAATAGAAATAAGATGAACTAAAATCTAAGTAAAGGGAAGGGCCATCGTATAAAATAACCACCAAATGACTTATCTTTACTTTCATGGCTGAAGTTGACAAAGTACAAAAGTAAATACCAGAAGTGTTTTAGAACGTTCATTAGTGTTTGGGTGATAATTGTTGTAAGAGTGTGTTGCCTTGGAAACAGGCTATATATTGCTGTGTTGAGAAGGAAAATTCCTGGTGTTGAAAGAAACACAGGTACACAGCAAGCCCCCCTTCGTTGTTGTTGTAAAAGAGGTGCCCTTTGATCCAAAGCCAGGAAGCAAGCACACCCAGGTGGGATGTGTACTTAGTTTTTATTCTGATTTAGGTGGTGACTCTCCCCAGTAATGAGAGCTCAGCCTCCCAATCCGACACAGCTGACTGGTTGGTATTGGTGTGAAGGGGAAGGGTCTGATGGTGGAGAGCCAGAATGCCTAGGGATGTAAGCAGGCGTCTACATGAGAGTTTCATACGATGGAGAAGTTTATGAAAACTGGCCCTTGGCAGGATAGCCATCTGTGACAGAGAAGAAAGTTTCTTCCATTGTGAATCTATTGCTTTACAATTAAGACTCTTTCAGAAGCCTGAACTGGTGACTCTGCTCAGCTCCCTTTTCCTTTTCTTTCTTTACTGGAAACAGAAATAAGCTGTGTTCCTATGACTAACTTGCAGCTGCTCCAGTTCACAGAACCTTTACTTTCAGTCTTTGAAATGGAAATAATAGTATCTACTTATTAGGATTATAAGAGGATTAATTAAAATAAAATTACAAAGCTCCCAATAAAGTATTTTACTTGTTCTCAAGTAATGTTAGTTACTTCCTTATGATACCAATAGTAATGAGACTAAGATGGAAAATTAAGGGGACATGGGAAGAAAAGGGGGTCGTTCACCCTGGAGTCCAGCTTTACTATCCTGCTGGTGGAGTCCAGATCCAAGAAGTCAGAAACACCTCAGAGACAAAAACTGCTACAGTAAGTCTTCTGAGAGCTCACTGTGCTTACTCAGGGCCAGAATGCCTTACGACCTTTAAGACTTAGCAGTGATCTCAGATTCTGGAAGCCATCTGTGTGTACTTAGGGCCAGAATGGCTTATGACCTTTCAGCTGTGATACTCTTCTCAGATTGCAAAGCCATTTGTGCCTCCCTCTGCCCAGAATGATGAATTTTGACACTGCTCTCTCATCCATCAGTTTTGGCAACACCTTGGTAACCTTTTAATCGTAAAAGTTTACTTTTAAAATATATTCTTTGAGAAATGTATTTTTTAAAAAGTTGGAGGTAGGGGTTCTTACAAAAGAAAGCATATTTAACATATGGTGCTGGCATAACTGGATATCAACATGTAGAAGAATGAAAATAGACCCATACTATCAACATGCACAAAACTCAAGTCCAAATGCATCAAAGAGCTCAACATAAAGCCAGCCACACTGAACCTTATAGAAGAGAAAGTGGGAAGTACACTTGAATACATTGGCACTGGAGACCACTTCCTAAATATAACCCCAGTAGCACAGACATTGAGAGAAACAATTAATAAATGGGACCTCATAAAACTGAAAAGCTTCTGTAAGTCAAAGGACATGGTCAACAAGACAAAACAACAGGCTATAGAATGGGAAAAGATCTCCACTAACCCCACATCAGATAGAGGTCTGATCTCCAAAATATACAAAGAACTCAAGAAATTGGTCATCTAAAGAACAAATAATCCAATAAAAAAAAAAAAGGAGTACAGACCTAAACAGAGAACTCTCAACAGAGGAATCTAAAATGGCTGAAAGACACTTAAGGAAATGTTCAACATCCTTAGTCATCAGAGAAATGCAAATCAAAATAACTCTGAGATTCCATCTTATACCTGTAAGAATGGCCAAGATCAAAAACACTGATGACAACTTATGCTGGAGAGGTTGTGGGGTAAAGTGAATACTCCTGCATTGTTAGTGGGAATGCAAGCTGGTATAGCCTCTTTGGATGTCAGTGTGGCAATTTCTCAGAAAATTAGGAAACAACCTTCCTCAAGACCCAGTAATACCACTTTTGTGTATATATCCAAAGGAGGCTCAATTGTGCCACAAAGACATGTGTTCAACTGGGTTCATAGCAGCATTGTTTGTCATAGCCAGAACCTGGAAACAACCTAAATGCCCGTTGACCAAAGAATGGATAAGGAAAATGTGGTACATTTACACAATGGAGTACTACACAGCAGAAAAAAATAACTACATCTTGAATTTTGCAGGCAAATGGATCTAGAAAACATCATTTTGGGTGAGGTAACCCAGATACAGAAAGATAATTATCACATGTACTCATTCATAAGTGTTTCTTAAACATAAACCAAAGAAAACCATCCCACCAATCTCAATCCCAGAGAACCTTGACAACAATTAATGAAAAGTCTGTGAACTAAAAATGTTCAAGGTCAGATTGATTCAGCCTTGACTTCTACTAGAGTATCACAGATAAATAATGCCAACACCCCTCAAATTATTCCATAAAACAAAAACTAAAGGAGTATTTCCTATTTTCATAAGCCACCCAATTACTCTAGCACCTAAATTACACAGAGACCCAACAAAGACAGAGAATTACAGACCAATATCTATTATGAACATAGATACAAAAATTCTCAATAAAATACTTGCATACAAAATCCAAGAACACATCAGAAAGTTCATCCAGTATGACCAAATAGACTTTGTCCCAGGGATGGTTCAACACAGGTAAACTAATAAATATAATCCATCACATAAACAGACTGAAAGACAAAATCCACACGATTATCTCGTTAGATGTGAAAAAGACCTTTGACAAAAATCAAATTTCTTCTTATGCTAAAAGTCCTGGAAAGACTACCATTCAAGTAAATTTCCTCAACATATTAAAGGCAAATTGCCTCAATCCCACAGCCTACATCAAATTAAATGAAGAAAAACTCCATGCCTTTCTACTAAAATCAGAAATGAGAGAAGAATGTCTACTCCATACCTATTCAGTATAGTACTTGAAGTCTTAGCGAGAACAAAAAGGCAACTAAAGGAGATTCAGGGGACACAAATTGGAAAGGGAGAAATCAAAGTATCTTTATTTGAGATTATATGATTATAATTATAAAGAACTCTAAAAACTCCACCAGGGAACTCCTACAACTGATAAATAGTTTCAGCAAAGTAGCAGGATACAAGATTAATACACAAAAATCAGTAACCTTCCTATAAACAAATGCCAAACAATGAAAAAGAAATCATGGAAACAATGTCCATATCTTAAAGGCTTGCTTACTAGACTCTGGTGCTATTGGGAGGCTGTAGAATCTTTGGGAGATGGGGCCTACCAGGAAGAAGTTACTGTGTTTGGGACAGGGTCTCATTATATAGCCCTGGCTGTCCTGCAGCTCTATGTAGACCAGGCTGATCTCGAACTCACAGAGATCTGCCTGCCTCTGCCTCCACCATGCCTGGTTTGTAAGCAGGAAGAAGTTGAATGAATGTGCCCTTGGAAGTGACATTGGAATGCTGTCATCTTTCCCTTTGCATCCTCACCATTGTGATAGGGACAGGCCTCCTCTGTCATGTGTTCTACTGTGTTATAGTGTGTCACTGCAGGCCAGATGTAACAGGCTCAAGTGAATGTGGACTGAAACCTTGAACCCAAATAAACTGTTCCTCTGTTTAATGCATATTTCTTAAAAGTATACTACATTTATGATTTGTTACAGTAAAACCTTTACAATACACATGCAAACTCTACTCTCATTCAGAAGTATTTCTAGTCTTATTTTGGTCATGAGTATTTTTATTTATGGTCAGTAATAATGTTGCAAATGAAGCTCTTAATAATTCATTGCTTACTGTAATTTTATTTAACATTCAAGACTTCTAGTCATTCCTGTTGTATAAGGTAAAGTAATACCAGGAAGTTGTTTAATTAACAGTAGTGATTTTTGTATTAAATATGCTGTGTAATATTGCTAAAACTAATATGATAACAAGAGACATGATAAATCTTATGTTTGAAGACAGAATGCTGTGGTATGGTTTTCCCTTGTATATGTTTCAGTTAATGCTGGAATAAGATCATGATTTTAATCTTAGATATTTGGAATCTAAATTTAAATTTTAAGTGTGAAATATTGATTCTGGATTTTTCTTGAGAAATTATCTATTTTTAGGTTTAGTGTTATCCTTTATAGAATGATCCACGTAAAAGGTTATATGCATAATCTGGTGATTGCTCAGATAATTTTTAATCATTCACTCATGGTTTCAGTCACTCGTGTCTTTATAAGAACAGGAAAGCATATATAGACCATAACTGAGCATGTTGAGTTCCTCTGGTCACAGGCTATGTGGCCATGTGAGTCACGCTTAAGTCCATCTGCCTCACTTCATTTACTGCATCTGATTCTAAGCCCTTGGGAAAGGGAAGACATCAGAGGGTGATGGCTTCATTTGCTTACTAAGTATTTATTAAATACTGTATTGGCACTAGGATTGCTGCAGTGAGGATAAGTGATCAGGAGCACATCTAATGTGTTATAATTGTGACCTGTGTAACCCCGCACCCACATGGTGACTCACAGACCCCTGTAACTCTAGTACCAGGGGATCCAACACCCATTTCGCCAGGTGTGCTCAAGAATTGCACATATGTAAATGTGCCAAGCTCACTTATATATTAAAAAATGTAAAAAAAACCGTTTAAAATATTATAAATATCAAACTTGTTTGAATCAGTTCTGACCTTGCAGAAATTACATGGTATCACAAGTCTTTTTGGCCAGGTACTCCAGTACTAGACTATAAATACAAAGAGAAAATGGAATCACCAACTGAATGATTGGTATTCTAAAGTCACACATGAAACGCCAGCTGTATTTAGTGCCCTTAAGTGGATTTTATGGGCCCTGCTCCTTCTCTAAAGGGCACTGGAAGAACTTAATATCTTTTTATTAAAAAGGAAATGTGAATGGCACATGGCTGCTCCACATCAATGGATTAGGTGAAGAAGCAAATTTGACTTCCTTCTTACACAATCGTGTTGCTCATTTGCTAGTTTGTATTTCCTTCCAGATGTTTCTTACCCAGCCTGAGCTCTTCTATGGTGACACATACCAACGTGGAGGTTCAGAAGATCTCCACTAATAGCTAAGGGAATACACATACACAGTCCAGGGCAGGCTGCTGTTTAAAGCAGAAAATGGAAGCAAAGATTAAGGATCAGACTTCTCAGCAAACTGTTTCGTGAGACTGTCATAAGGACAAGAGTACATGATCTTGTTTGTCCTCAGAGAGCCCTGTGTTCAACTTTACACCGTTTAATACATTCCTTGTTTCTCCGTTTAATATCATCCTCATAGCTTTGCCAAGACTTTGAGACTGAATGGTGTGTGTGAACTCTGTGTGATGTGTTTTGATTAGGCATTCTAAGTTCCTTTTCCCATTTAAAAAATTATACACGTGGTACATAAATACATTCTTATATGGTACTTACCTAATCCAAACTTTAGGCAATAAAAGTACACTAGTCTCTTTAGTGGTGGTCCTTTAACCATCGGTTGTGTCTTTCTAGGCCTTTGGAAGGTATTCAGTGACCGGCATGTGTACATACAATTGGAGACATTGAACACTTAGTTATTAATCTAATTTTGCTACAGTTAAGTTCAAGCTGCACGTAGAATATCTTATTATATATCATTACAGTTTTCAGATTTTTCTCATTTCCAACATTTTATTCTTTCAGTATAAATGCAAAAGTAAGACATTAGCTATTAGTATTTTGAAACTTAATAACATAGCTATTTTTGTTACATCTAGAGTAAAAACATAGAATACTCCTATTTATCAGAATTGTATTTCCTCAAATTTTTATTGTGAACACAAAATTTAACAATTTAATTTTTCACAGACATATTTATCATTTAATACGCATCATAGCTTTATTAAAAAATATGTAGCATTTATATATTAATAAAATTTCTGAAGAAATCCATAATAATTAGTCTAATAAGAGGATTTTAATGTATGTTTCTTAGAGATATTTACCATGTATGTGTGTGGGTGTGTTGTGTACATCCATGCATGCAACACATGAGTATGTGCGAAGCTGTGAGAGTGGTCAGAGGACACCCTCGGGCACCGCTCCCGGCCTTCTCCTTTGAAGTGGGGTCTCTTGATGTTCAAAGCTGCATATGTTAACCTAACTGGCCCGTGAGCTGGGAGGAGTTCTCCTGGTTCTGCCTCACATCTCTCTGCCGGAGTGCTCGGACTACAGATGGCACTGGGTTCTGAAGCTTCAGACTCTATTTGTCACACTTAGGTGACACCCAGCCATCTCTCCTGGTTAACTTAGAAATAGTTTGTTTAACAGAAAGCAGTTTATATAATTTTCCTGTTATCTTTGATTTTAAAAGGAGATTTAGAATTATTTCTTTCAGAACCAAAACCCATGTATTCAGTGTAAAATTTCATAGTTTAACAATGTTTTAATGACTCCTTTGAATGTTATCCTATAGAAACAAGTAGCATTTTAAAGGTATGAAACAGTTAATAGAGCTCCAAACACCACCTCAGTAGGTTTTAAGGAAATAATAGTATTTACAATTATGAATCTGGATTTACTAGGCCTTTTCATATATATCCCAGTAGCTGCATTCACATGTGTATAACACACATTGTTAAATTAGGCATGCCAAGAAGTAAGAAACATTTAAAAATAAAAATAAGAACACAAAATTAAAATTACTTACAAAAAAATCAGAGCATCCAAAGATTTTATTAGTTATTTGGGGCAATTTTAGGGCAGGTTCAGTTTTATTTCATTCTGTCTTAGCATAGAATGGCATACAGACAGCCACATGAAAACAGTTATGAACACATAGAGCACAACTGCATTAACAATATATAAAGTGTGTCTA
Organism: Microtus ochrogaster; assembly: GCF_000317375.1. NCBI lineage: Eukaryota > Metazoa > Chordata > Mammalia > Rodentia > Cricetidae > Microtus > Microtus ochrogaster. Next base: position 2,141,995 of record NW_004949113.1, read on the forward strand.
TCTTTGGAGGAAACTTAAGTCTTGAGCGTTCTTTAAGGCTTCCTTTCGGTTTTTCTGCCAGACTGTTTCTTTAGATATTTTCCATCCTATAACGTAAGGTCAATATGCCAGGGTTCGTTTTTCTCAGTTCTCAGTTGTCCTCAAGAAAGGAAGATAGGCTAGTACCTTGGACCAGTAAGTTTTGTGACAAGTTCCTGAGGGGAATAACTGGGGATGGGAAAATAAAGAAGATAGAAAAGCTGGTGCCAGGAGGTTTTCCATACCTGATGGCTGTGTCAAGCAAGTTTATTAAGAAGTAAGGCATAGGCCACTTTGGAAATTGGTATGGCAATTTCTCAGAAAATTAGGAAACAACCTACCTCAAGACCCAGCAATGGCACTTTTGGGTATATACCCAAAGGATGCTCAATCATAACACAAGGACATGTGCTCAGCTGTGTTCATAAAAGCATTATTTGTAATAGCCAGAACCTGGAAACAACCTAGATGCCCCTCGACCGAAGAATGGTTAAAGATAATGTGGTCCATTTACACAGTGCAGTAATACACAGTGATAAAAAATGATGACATCTTGAATTTGTGGGCAAATGGATGGATCTAGAAAACATGTTATATGAGGTAACTCAGACCCAGAGAGACAAATATGATATATGTTCACTCATAAGTTACTTTTACACATAAAAAACCAGCCTACAGTTCACAACCCCAGAGTACCTAGACAACAAAGAGGGCCCTGAGAAAGACATTCATGTATCTACCTAGGAAGGTAGCAAAGGGGGGTCATGGGAGAGGGTAGAATGGGAGTGGAAGGAAGAAAAGGGGGTGGAGAGGAATGTATAGCTCAGTAAAAATAACAACAAAAAAGTATGGTGTTTTTTGGGAGGGGGATGTGCCAAGGTCAGTAGAGAGCTAAGTCAATGTTGGCAATAGAATGAATGCAAGATACCGTAGACACAGTTGTCTTAGGACTGATAACCACAGCCGAGTTCCCAGGAACCAAAACTTTGAGGCTTGCCCTTTCCTTGCAGAGGTTTCAACCAACAGCCTGCATTGTCTCTGATCTTTTGGGAGCCAGGCAGCCCCAAGACCTTCCCAGAGGCCCTAATGAAAGGACAAAGAGAACAAAAGCTCTGTGTCCTTGCCCAAGAACAGAGGAATGCTGCCTAGTGGCTTGCTCCTTGTTGCTTGCTTACCCCGGACTACCAGCTCAGACATGGCATCACTCACAGCAGGCTGGGTCCTCCCACATCAATCACTAATTAAAGAAATCCACCAGAGGCTGGACTGCAGGCCAATCTCATGAAGGCACTTTCTCAATTGAGGTTTTCTCTTCCTAAATGACTACAGCTTGGGCCAGCTGTCGTAAATCTAACCAGCACAACTGACCCCTCATCAACTTGACCACTCAAATGCATCACTGTTCAACTAGAATGTTTTTCTCATTTGTCCTCAAGATAACATGTCAATATGACAAAGTAGAACATTCTAAGTCTTTAAGAGTCCCACAGTCTTTAGAATTCAAACACCTTGAAAGTCCAGTCTCTTTATAATACTCAATGTTCGGGCCTCTCTAAAATATTCAGTCTCTCTAAAACCCCCAAATCTCTGTAAAACTCCAGTCTCTGAAGGCTATCCCATAGTGGGGGCTTCCTCTGGGATCTTGGGTAGGCACAAACCACACCCAAACACCCATTTTCACAGAGAGATCCTTTATTAAGCTTGGAAAAATAGTTATAGTGAACTACTTTCTGACTCAGGCTGTAGAAATAGGAGCTTGCAGGTGTCATTCTTAGGAGGAGAAGGGGAGGTCTGTGTTGGAATGGGCTGGGATGCTGTGGTGAGACTGGATGAGGGAGAGGGGGAATGGGACAAGGGAAAGGGTGAAGGGATGTTTGTCCCACAGGGACAAAGGACTGCCTCTGGATAAAGAGGAGACAGATGTAGCACATAGGCAAATGGCAGTTTGTAAAATAAAGATGGGAAATCCCTTGTTAGGGTGAAGTGTTTCATTTTAATTGGGCATGTTAATTAGGTGAGCCAAAAGGGGCTTTTGATTGCTGGACCTTGGTAGTCAGCCTCAGGAGGAAAAGTAGTCAAATAAGGGGATAGACCTTGGTGGCTAGCTTTGGGAATGTAATGTTTTTTTGTTTTTGTTTTGTTTTTCTTTTTTTTTTATATTTATTTATTTATTATGTATACAACGTTCTGTCTGTGTGTATGTCTGCAGGCCAGAAGAGGGCGCCAGACCTCATTACAGTTGGTTGTGAGCCACCATGTGGTTGCTGGGAATTGAACTCAGGACCTTTGGAAGAGCAGGCAATGCTCTTAACCACTGAGCCATCTCTCCAGCCCTTTGTTTTGTTTTTCAAAGCAGAGGGAAAGAGGGAGAAGGGCCTGCTAGAACCACATGCTCGAGTTGGCTAGGGTGCCTTCAGTCTCCAAAAATTTAGTTTCTTAACTGTGGGTTCCTGTAAAATCAAAAATCAGTTGCATATTTGCTTACTTCCAGAAGGAAGAATCAAGGCACATTCATAAAACAAAGCAAAACTAAACTCGAGCAGTATAAATAATTTAGTACCCTCTGTCTGGGATTCACTCATGCTCCTTTGGCCTCCGAAGGGCAGTCGTCCTTCTGGCTTTGCCATTCACAACACAACACAACTTGTCTTGTAGTCTCAAGCCTGTTGTATTCCACAGCACTGCTTTGCTTGGCTGTGCTACTGAAATCTCCAAAATGCTGCAGTCTCCTGCTGCAATGAGGCCATATTTTCACCAATAGCCACTTCTGGGCTCTCTGCAGGGACTTTCACCCTGCCAGGTGGTATCAAGCTTCAACTTCTCTCTATAACCCTCTCAATACTGGGCCTTTTACTGCAGCCAAGACTGTACCTTCACAACTGGCCTCTCCCGGCCCATCTTCAGGGACTGCAGCCATACCACACAATGCCAAGCCTTAGCTGTTCTCTATGGCCTCTTGAGGCCTTCAAAACTAGCACCACTTGGGTGACTCTTACACTACCGAGTTCTGCTGCCAGCATGAGATGAAGTGGAGGGGGCCCATATTTCTGTGTGCTGACGCTGAGGATATGGTCCCAGATTTCCCATCAGTAATACTGGTCTCTTCTCACCACAGCTGATTCTTCAGCCCCTGCTGACCAGCATGAGTTGTCCCCACAAAGTAAAGGTCGCTGGCTTCTTGTTAACACACTGACCCTTCATTCCCAGCTGACTGAAACTATAGATCCATAATTCAGTGTATCTCATAAATGGCCCCAGTAGTCTTTAAAGGGCTCTCAAACTTCTATTTGGAATGTCACATGTCAGGCCTTCATTGCCTGTGTATCTTTTAACATTCTCATCTTCCAAGCTTCCGCTTCTGAGCAGCCCACTGAGTCTTCATAGTCGATAGCTTTTCCAGCCCAAAGTTCAGCTGCTACCATAATCCTCCAAAAACTCTTGGTCAGGTCTCTTAAAACAATTCCCCCCTGCTAGTAACAGTTTCTTTCTTAGTTAGGGTATCTATTTCTGTGATAAAACACCAAGGCTAGAAGCAGTATGGGGAAGTAAAAGTTTATTTTTCCTTATACTTTGAGGTGCCAGTCCATCAGTGATGAAAGCCAGGACAGGAACTTGGGCAGTGCAGGTACCTGGAGGCAGAAACTGTTTTGCTCCTAAGAGCTTACTCAGTCTGCTTTCTTTATAGCACCCAGGATTACCATCCTAGGGATGGCACAATGAGCTAATTTAAAAAATGCTTACCATGGTCCTATCTGGTCTGGTTAATTTTTTTTTAATATTTATTTATTATGTATACAATATTCTGATGTTCTCTCTTCCCAGATAACACTAGCAATGTCACACTGCTTAAACACGTGTAGACTTCAAGAAGATGCAATGAAAATCCTATAAATAAATAAATTTTATAAATAAGATGATTTGACTTTTATACTTTTCTGCTTTGTTTTGAACAGTCTTTCTTTCCATCCTCCTCTTCCTCCCTCTTTTCTTCTCTCTTCTCTTACTCCCTTCTGTCCTCTTCCTCTCTTTCTCTCCCTTCTCTGTGTCCCTTTGTCCCCCTCCACTGCCCTACAGGTTGAACTGAGGACCTGTGTTTGCTAAATGTTTTACCTTTAACTAGATTTGTATTTTCTAAAGAATTCTTTATCTTTTTTTTTCTTTACATGAAAGCAAATGGTAATAAGCACCTTCATTGGTGCTTTTTTTGTAAAGAAAAATTATATGACACTAATTTTAGTCTGTTTAGTAGTAAGTGCAGTGGTATTAGCCGTGATCAGTCAGGACTGTCTCTGAAGCCACCTGCCACTGGTTTCAGTTTTGCATATTCAGTTTCTACTCACATGCACTTGCATCATTTACGTAATTGCCATAGACGTACATATTCATCTTTGTGTGGGTCTATATGTTTTCTCTGTGTTTATAAGTGTTTGTGTCTGTTCATTGTGCCTGCAGGTGTGTACATGTGGATGTGAAGGCCAGAGGTTGACATCAGGTGTCATCAGATGTCTTCTTTGTTACTCTTCATCTTAATTTTTGAGACCGTTTCTCTCAGTGAAGTTGGAGTTCAGTAGTTTAGCTGGATGGGCTGGCTGTGAGCTCTGAGGACCTGCCTGTCACTGCCTCACCAGCTCTGGGACTGCAGAGGTGCCTGCACTGCCACGCCCATCTTTTTACCTGAGTTCTTGAAGATCCCATGCTGGGTCCTCTTGTTTATGTGGCTACTACTTTACCAGCGGGGACTTCTCAGATCCCTATATATTCAAATTTTGATAATTTTACTTTTTACATATAATGTAAAAAAGACTTAAGTAAAAAGAAAACTATTATATGCTTATAATCTTTTCCCCTAAAAAACACTGTCTTTAGGGTACTCATTCATGCTTAAAAGCTGTGGTCATTTACATTTGCTGTTTCTCTCTTAGATGAACTTCACTAGGAATATATAGTTTCCCAAATTTTAATTCCTTAGTAATTAACAGGGGCCTCATTGTCCTTTCCCAGCTGACAAGCTTTCCTTACATTTATATGGGTTTTCAGCCATGGCAGCGGATAGAACTAGGCTGTTGTTTCCTGTGTAGCTGGAGGAAAGTTCTTGTGAGGATCAGTGTGTGTTTGCAGCGGTCTCCATTCTTTACTACGGAGCTATTCCTGTTGGTACTGTTATTAGGACTCATTAGAAAATGGCTTAACACAGAGCATGTTGTTTCAAATTTCTCCTTGTTTGTTTGTGGGAAGTAGCAGGCATGCCATACTGCCTCGTGGAGGCCAGAGGACAACTAATGGGTTTTTCCTCCCAATATTCTATAGAGCAAACTCAGGTTGTTAAACTTGATGGCAAGCACTGTTGAGACAGCTGTCAGCCCTAGTCTGGTTGTAAATTAACATATTGGATATAGTAATTTTATAATCGTGAATTATTTAATTTTATTTAGAAATAGACTTTTAATGTATGTCAGCATGGTTTATCTAACCTTGGTAAGTGGTAAGTTAATTTTTGTACTGTGTTTTTTAACTCTGTGGAACATATCTGAATCTAGAGATGAGTTTATTATGATGGAGATGTTATAATTTCTGAGTGCTTTTAGCAAGCGTGGAGATAGGTACTTAGTCTGATGGCTGATGGCTCGGGTGGCTTCCTTTCATGGAGTAGCTAAGAAAATGCATAGTCAAGTGCTCAATTTTCTGTACTCACTTTGTGGCAAATCATCCTGATTACTGTGTATTCTGGAGCTTTTGAGCAACATGCTCTGCTGATGCCTTAGAATAGTTTCTGTGACTGAGAAACAGTGAGTTTTGCTTGTAGTCAAGATAGCCATGCAAGAGAACATGGAAGTTTAAAAATCCCAGTGTGAAATGTAGCTGAATATATAGTGGATGACTGGGGCGTGTGAGCTACTGAAGCATAGCTGACTATGTATGGGCTTGGTGGCTTTGGGATGTGTGCGCATTTGTCTTTATTGTTGGAGCTTTGTAAACTGTGGTCATTCCACAGATATTGTGTACTAAGTATTAACATAAGTAATGTGATTTAGACTTAAGGACCCGAAGTTAGATCTATTTCTCATTGATAAGAAATCATTGAGCTTCTGACCACTCCAAGAGTGTCAAGGGTACCAGGTTGTGAGGCTTGGGGTACAGACCACATTGCTGGATGGAATGGTTTCTTTGAAGGCAGGACAGCATTTAGGGCTTCTCTGTGCTTGTGAGGAATCTTCTCTGCTCTTCTCTTCCTGAAATTTTTATGAGGAGTGCATAGGGTAGTTCAGAAATGAAGTGAAAATTATATTGTTAGCTATTGCATCATCATTTATTTAGAAAATTTCATTGTTTATCTAGGTGCAAATTACTTAATTTCATAAATTTTCAATTTCCTTTTAGGCTCTGTTTATGAACCTCTTAAAAGCATTAATCTTCCAAGACCTGATAATGAAACCCTTTGGGATAAATTGGATCATTATTACAGAATTGGTAAGTACCACCTGAGGAAATCATAATTAACTATAACTAGTGTTCACTGGTCCATAGTAATATTTCATATATTATGTTGAGAAATTATTCTGTAATTTGGAGATTGGGTAATTTTACTGTTTAAGTACTATATATTCCAGTTGTATGTCCACAGGACATAAAGGGAATCCACAGCTAATATCTGGCCCAAGAATAATTTTGTTACCAATATCTTTTGTATCACTTTAACCTTCCTAAGTATTAATAGATTCTATTTTTTTTATTTTGGTATTTTGAGACAGCGTCTCTTTGTGTAGTTCTGGCTGTCCTGGAACTCTCTATGTAGACTAGGCTGACCTTAAACTGACAGATCCGCCTGTCTCCGCCTCTTCAGTGCTGGGATTAAAGGCGTGTGCCACCACCGCCCGGCAGCAATAACAATCTAAAGAGTACTAATTGTAGTTTAAAAAGAAATAGCCAGTATTTACTTTTGCACTGTAGGGACCAGTTCTTTACCATGAGAAAGATAATCAGTGTTTAGGGAAATATTTGTTAGTCTGAGAAAATAATACTGACTTTGGTGGTTCGACCTGAACTCAGCATCCATGAGGTAGAGATAGGATGATTGTGAATTCCACACTAGCTGCCAGAAGATCTTGTCTTAAGAAACAAATAAACAGCAACAAAAACAAAAAAGGGTTAATGTCAGAGCTGGAAAAGGGGAGTTGCTGGGGAGCAGAATGAAAAACTTTCTTCTAAGCACAACATGGATGTTGTGCTCTTGAACTTAGAAAATCTGTGTGAGATTGAGCCTAATAACACCCTGTGTTGTGAGAGACTGTTTGTCCTGGCCTCCCATAACCTAATAATCACACAGAAACTATATTATGTTAAATACTGCATGGCCCATTAGCTCTAGCTTCTTATTGGCTAACAGTTATATCTTAATTTAACCCATTTCTAGTAATCTGTGTATCACCGCATGCCTGTGGCTTACCCGGTAAAGTTCCCAGCATCTGTCTCTAGCAGGGCTACACGGCTTCTCCCTGACAACCACCTTTCTCCCAGCCTTCAGCTTAGTCGCCCCCCCCCCCCCAAGTTCTGCCCTATCAACAGTCTAAGGCAGTTTTTTAATTAATCAGTGGAGTGGTTTTCACAGCATACAGAGGGGAATCACACATTACCCCTGTCATGGAGTACAGGGGCCTTATGGAACCCCACCCCTGCCTGAGGATTTTTATTTGGTTGATAGGGGAGGGAGAGATTTTTCTTCAGTTATAATCCACTGGTAAGGTGCTAAGACTCCTGCAAGCAAACCTTTACTCTTGTAAGCAACTTGAATGAAACTCATTGGACCACCAATGAGGCATTAAGTAGGAGGAGGCGAGTTGAAAAAAGGTAATGGTGAATATGATCAAAATGCAGTATCTGTATACATCAAAATGTCATAATGAACCCATTATATATAACTAATATATGCTGTTACATTGTTTACATGAAAAGAGATAGAAAAAGAAAAAATTGTTATTGTAATGTAGATTACATTGCTTTAGTGTATTTGGGGGAAAAACAGTGTTTGGTTTATGCAAAAATAAAGTTTCTTTTAGGAAATGTAAAAATGTCCTGGAGACTGTTTTCCTAGTTTGGGACTCTGTCATCGAGAGCAAAGCACTGATTTCAGCCCTTGCTTTGTCCACAATCATTTCCCTGTTGCTGTCCTTGCTATATAAAAATGGGATTTTACTTCTGAAATTTCAACAGATCCCTAACCTGCACAGTTGAGTGAGTAAATGAACACCTTGGTGAATAGCAGTCATCTGTGAAACACGGGGCTCTGGCCTGTTTTGTGCTCTTCTTCTTTCTTCTCCCTAAATTGCTGATCATTTAGTTTTCATAATGCAGAAGAACTGGCCTTATGACCTAGGAAGTCAATGATATCATGTATTGTATATTTGCCTTAAGTTTTCTAGTTTGAGTTTAACCAAAATATTATAGTCAGGTTTTTTTGGTTAGTATTTTCTCCCCTGTATCTGATGTTATTTTGATAAGATTTGTATTGTTTATTAACATTAACCAGCATAATAATGACAAGCTTCTAGTGCTCTAATTAGGTGAGTGCTTTCTCCAGAACCACAGAGACAACTTCATGCAGTGTGGGTTTCCACCAGGCCAGAGTGACATGAAGTCGCTTAACATCTTTGAAGGTTTTATGTTAAAGCTCAGTTTAGAAACAATAAGCTGTCAAAAAGAAATAGGAAGAAGAAACTGAGAGAAAGGACTGCTTGTGCATTCATCCCTTGTCTTCTTTTTTCTTCTTGTTTTGTAGTCAAATCAACAATGCTGATGTATCAAAGTCCGACGACAGGGCTCTTTCCTACTAAAACATGTGGTGAAGATCAGAAGTCCAAAGTCCATGAGAGCCTGTACTGTGCTGCAGGCGCCTGGGCTCTGGCACTAGCGTACAGGTGAGCTGGTTTGTTCTAATAGCTCCCAGTAGACCAGTTTATAGAACCAAGACATTGAAAGGGGCATTTTTTTTTTTTTGGATTTTCGAGACCGGGTTTCTCTGTAGCTTTTGGAGCCTGTCCTGGAACTAGCTCTATAGACCAGGCTGGTCTCGAACTCACAGAGATCCACCTGGAAAGGGGCATATTTTGAAGATCATTCGATAAATTCGAGTAAAGACTGTGTATTATATAATACAGCATCAACTCTTAAATGTCTTGACTGTAGTTGATGCTGTTTATGGTTATGTAAGAGAATGGCTTTTTTCCCTAGAGATGCTTCTAATGATGTTTATAGCCTTCAAATAGAATAAAAATTATACTTAGATATGGAATACAAGACAAGATAATGTTAATAGCTGGTCAATCTAGGTAAAGAATATGTGGTTTATATTGTAAACCACTTTTAACGTTTTTGCACTTTTGAAAGTTTTGAAACAGCACAGGGACAGAACATTGTTTTAAAAGAGTATATATAACAGAGGGGCTAGAGTCAGGCAGTAGGCTTTCCCGAAGACCTCAGAAGAGAATTGAGTCTCCCACCAATCTGTGTCTAATACCAGGGAAGAAATAGGGTACAGGACAAATGCCTACATCATATATGCTCTAAGATGTGCCAACCATGAGTAATTTACTTTTCTGACATTCCCTCCCCTCCCCCCATGCCTATGATAGCGACAGAAACAGAATTTAGCAACTTCATTAAGGGGGCATGGGCAGTTTTTATTAAGTGGCAGTGATCTGTGGATATTTAAGTGAAACAAGGAGCATATCATTCTTACTTATTTTAGCAGTGGTTATTTCTTGTACCTTTTAAGGTCATTCATAATTAAAAGAAAAAAAATTTTTTTTTTTGCCCAGAAAGAACATCTTAATCTACTTTAATGATTAGATTTTTGGTTTCTTTTTTAAGGCAAGAGAAGTAAAATATGATCAATTCATTTTTAAATTAAAACTGATGGCAGAATATGCCATGTGTATCATTGGGTGTGCGTTTGGTCTAGCGCCTTTTTAAGGACTCATGTATTCCCTGGGGCACAGCAAAGAAAGCTTATGCCTACCTTCATTTCTGCTTCTTTGAATCCACCTGGGAAGTACATATTATAAAGAGATAGCTTGTCTGCATTTTGTAACAGTGAATTTAAAATAATTGTGGGCGATTTTTTTTCTAATGTAGAAATAAGCTTTAAATTTTAGCTAGATCATTGTAGAAAATTCCCGTTTAAAAAGAACTGACTCACTCCCATAAAGCAAGGAAAAAGCTGCACAAGTTTTACCGTGAGGATTTTTTTTTTTTAAATTGCAGCATTTCTACATCTGCTGGGAAGATGAAACTTCACTGGCAGAATTAGTAGATGTCACCAGAACACAGGATTAGTCAGTAGTTAAATACTTAATTATCAAAAGCTCTACTCCCTTTTCAAAGGCAATTCCAATTTGTTTCCTGAGTTATCTCTCTCACCCAGGCGCATTGATGATGACAAGGGAAGGACCCATGAGCTGGAGCACTCTGCTATAAAATGTATGAGAGGGATTCTCTACTGCTATATGCGTCAGGCTGATAAGGTAAAGCGTGTGCACCGAAATTCTCATATCGTTCTAAAGGATTAATTTAACCAGCACTGCAATAGCATCTTGTGAAGAATGTTCTTTGAAAAAGGTAAAGCCACTTCCTAGACAGTCGGTGGAGTTTAAATCAGCCTCTCCCTTCCCAGCCCAAGCCTTTGAAATCCTGAAACTGAGGTAGCTGCTTCAGTGAGAGATGATTGAAAATTATTATTTAGACTTGAATTTGTGCTCCTGATTTGTTTTTCTCTGTGATAAAGAGCCAGATTCTCGGGAAGCTAACAAATATAGCTAGTTCTAAACAACTTACTATTTAAAGAATATCCTTGTCAACCTTAATTTTGGATGTGTGAATTGGTGTGGCGAAGGGGAATTTTAAAAGTATAATGTCTCATTCATTTGCATTCAAAGAGGCCAGGAATTACAGCGTTAGCAAACAGAGCCTTCTGATGTTATATGGAAATGAAAGAAACAATACTCCTAGCATGGTTTGTCTAAACTGTAAAGTTCTAAATTTTTATAATACACTGTTCCGTTTACTTACCTAGTATGTTGAGTCCCTAACTCCTGACACCATGTCCACATATACACCTACAGTGTTTCTAAGATGACTTCAGGTGTAATGATTCTCACAGGACTCATCAAAGTCATACTTGGTGGCTTCCCAGAACAGCACATGTAAGATGCTGTATGCAAAGCTCTTTTTCCCTCAAGATTTTTATTAGTGTAGGAACCCTCTACCTAACATCCAAATTCCAGACTCCTAAGAGAAAATTTGGTGTTACCTAAACCACATCAGTTTTAGACATGCACGCCACTCTTAGGAGAGAATAGTGGAAACCCTTCCAAATACAAGTTAGCTCACAGGGCCAACGGTGATACTTGTAAACATTCTTTTCTGAGGTTGTCAGATGTGGAGTTACTGGATCAGCTCTTTTCAGGACAATCAACAGGTTGATGTGCTGGCTTCTAATTTTACCAGCTGCATTTAGATAAGCTGACTTCCACATGCTTCTGTTTTGTTTATTGTTGTTGTTGTTGTTTTTATCTGTAAACTATGAATCCCAGTCATACCTGCTTCATACAGTTCCTGTGAGGAAAGTGAAACAGCGTACAAAAGTACTTGGGGCACTGGTCCTCCAGGTATTAATGTTTCCCCTCTCCTATTAGACCGTGCCCTTCCAACGTGCTTATGGCTTCTTCACTTGGGCAGAGATGCACAGCAGTGATCTCTTAGTGGTTTGTATGTCATGATCATATGAATATATTGTCTTAACTTCTACTTGAAAAAAATTCAAATGTGATAGCAGATCTTTCTAAGATCTGTCTTTGAAGTCATAACTTTAAAAAATATTATATTTTGCCAACATAATATAGCAGTATCTTTAGTTGGCAGAAAAAAGTGTTCTTATTCTAGCTGAAAGGGAGGCATTCAACAAAAGCACCACCTATTTACTGAGATCTAATTTTGCAGATAATCTTTGCAAAGATTGTCAAGATGCTAAAAAAATGTCATATGTTGTACTTTGGATTGATGGAATTAAACTGGCAAGACATAAGTTAAATTGATATAATTATGGTTACTTTTTTTTGAAATGTGATAATACTGTTCACTTTCTAAGTATCCCTTCATTAATGCTAAATCTTTAAAAGGTCAACGTTTCTCTTTAAAGTATTGTAAGAGTCATGAATTCCGTGTGTTTGCTAAACAAGCTGACAGACGTAATTTGGAGTTGTTCATCAGATGGAAGGCAGTGACATGATGACAGAAAGCTTTCTCCCTCCCTCTGTGGTATGAGTAGCTCGTGGGTAATGGCCCTTTCTAAATATTATTCACTTTTACCAAGTAGTTACGATAATTGTGTTTTCTTTTAAATAGAGTTTGAGTTTAACTTAAACTATTTGAAATCCCTCAAATTATAAGGAACTAACATTACTTTCCATAGGTATTATTAATGTAAACCATTAAAATAAATGGGGGGGGGTTGAATTATTTTGAATTTTTATCTTACTAAAATTGCTTCCATGCAGGAGACATAAACAATGCCTACATCTTTTTCTAGAGTTCTAATGACAAACTGAACTACTGTACTGAAGTTTACTCTGGAGAACCAGTGGGCTTATTAGGATGACTTATAGTGCATGGGTTAGGGGTCATGGGCAGGAGTATATGTGGCCTTAAAGCAGGCACACTGTAAGGTGTGCACCCAGCATGGGTGGTGATTCGCCCATGGCCACATAGATGGAACCTCTCCTGAGTCCTTGCTAGCTTATATACTCTAGCTCTTGTCTGAGTCCATTCACAATCAGGGTAGAATTCATAGAACTAACTGGTAGGGCAGGAGTCAGATGTTTGGATGACGATCCCATGACTCTTCTTGTGCCTACTCCAATGATGGGCTGTCAACAGTCAGCAAGCCCAGCCGTGATGATCTTTTGTAAGCCGGCACAGCTAAACTCATGAAGGTGGTGATAGTTGATGACTCAGGGAATAGTCCTGGACAGCATTGTCTGTACCACATATATATTGGGGTTTCAAGTAATTTTATTATCATAACCTTTCTTGAGCCCTCTATCTATTTGGAGTAGGGAAGTGGAATGTATTACTATAATCTACACGGAGTGTGAGGGATTAATTCAGAGACTGGATGCTATAGCTAGATTAATGTCGGTTACCATACATTCTGTGAACTTTTCATGATGAGATGCGAACAGACACCTGTTGCCCCAGAAAGGGCATAAACAACAGAACAAAGTAGAGTTCTACCAAATCCAACTTGGCAAACCTATGAGTTTCTTATGCTTGCCTACATTCATGAAGGGTTACCTATACAGCATAGATGACTCCAAAGCAGCCATACCACCAAAAATTACATCACCTTAGCTTCCCAATGGTTGCTGAGATGGAATCTCCTCTTGAGTTAACCTTCAACACTACAGACTCTACCATCAGCCTAGGCCACAAACCACATGCATGTAGGTCATGCTTAAAACATATGTGAAGGAGATGTAGAATGGAGAGACAGAGATCTCAGTTGAGGTTGAATAACCCTCCTCCTAAGAGGGAAGGTCAACAGGCTGTATCTTTCTATTGTTGTTTGCTTGCTTGCTTGTTTCGAGACAGTCTCTTTGTAGCTCTGTGTAGAATATTTGTTTAACTAGACAAAGATGTGTTACCATTGCTATGTTGCATTTATTTAACTATGTAAAGGTGTGCTGCATTTGTTTATGTGGTATTTGTTTAACAATATAAAGATATGTTGCTTTGCCTGCCTAAGGCACCCGATTGGTCTAATAAAAAGCTGGTGGCTAATAGGGACAGGCAGTGGAGGGATAGGCGGGCCTGGCGGGAAGGGAGAACAAATAGGAGGGGGAATCTAGGCTCAAGAGAGGAAAGGAGAGAGAACCAGGGAGAAAGAGAGGGAGATGCCCAGGGTCAGCCGGGCAGTCTCCAGTCAGCAAGGCAGGGAGGAAGCAGTAAAAGTAGAACATTCATAATGAAAGAAAGGTAAAGGGCCCTGAGGCAAAACACAGATGAAGAGAAACAGGTTAATTTAAGCTATAAGAGCTAGTGGGGCAAGAACAAGATAAGGCTGAACTTTCACAACTAATAATGTCTTTATTTCATTATTTAGGAATTGGCGTTCTGAAAAAGCCTGCTACATAGCCCTAGTTGTCCCAGAACTCACTCTGTAATCCAGGCTGGCCTTGAACTCAAAGAGATCTGCCTGTCTCTCTCTCTGCTTCTGCCTCTGCCTCCCAAGTGCTAGGACTAAAAGTGTGCACTATCACACCCAGCAACAGGCTGGATCTTAAGGGTCTATTCCAGGTAGCAATAGCAGCTCTGATGAAGGGAGTTGTTTTAGTTTTATATATGTTTCTGTGATAAAACATCCTGACAAAAAGCCTCTTGGTAGAGAAAGTGGTTTATTTAGCTGTTATTCCAATTACAGTCTATCATTTGGGGACTGTCACCCAACAAGTCCCGTCCCACCACAGTCTAGCGCATAGAGAATAAGCACACCCTTCTTGCTCCTGCACAGCTAGCTTTCTCCTCTCGTGCTGTTCAGGCCATCCCCACCTAGACTGTGTTGCTGCTTCCCAGGTGCGAGTCTTCCTGCTGCTATTAGAAATCAAGGCAGATATTCTCACAGCCAGCCTGATAATTCTTCAGAAAGACTCTGCACAAAGATTTCTAGGTTTTTCCTTTTGAAACCCGCACAATGTAACAGTAGAGAGAAGTGATCTAAGCATCACACCTTCTATTACTTCTTCCCTTCCGGGTGAGTCGTTTTCCTTATGGATTGATGGCAGGGCGAATATTGTTTTATTGTATGTGTGTGCCAAACACACGTGTGGAGGTCAAAAGACAACCTGCTGAAGTCAGTTTTTACTTTCCACCAAATGGGTCCCAGGAACGAACTCAGGTTGCTTGACAGCAAGCATCTTTACCTGCTCAGCTCTCACCTGCCTGTGAACGTGTGTTGTGTGTGTGTGTGTGTGTGTGTGTGTGCGCGTGCGCGCGTGCGCGCGCGCGCGCACATAGACTATGGTTCATGTGTAGAGGGCAGAAAACACCTAAAAGGAGTGAGTTCTCAGTTTCCACCGTGTTTCGGGATCAGGCTTGGTGGCAACCTCCTTTCTAGGCCTTTAAAGAATGAAATGACCTTTTCTTACAACTAAAGCAAGCATGCTTGTGTGACTTGTTTGGCCTCAAGCCTTATATTCTTTGTTTTCTGAAATTGATTCAGAATCTAGAAAGTCTGAGTTTTCTTGTTTCAGAGAGAGAGAGAGAGAGAGTGTGTGTGTATGTGTAATGTACATCCTGAGCATTTTGTAAAAACATTCACTAAAAGATATTTTACATTTATTAGGGAGTTGAAGTGAGTACATGGAATTAGCCTTGATTTGTAGGATAGGCAACGGTATCATTTTGTGTTTTAGTACTTTGTCTGGGATATTGTTTATTAATGTCTTACTTTCTAATATTCTGTTTGTTCTTGTCCTGGCTAGTTTTATGTCAGCTTACCACAAACTAGAGTCATTTGGGAAGAGGAACCACAACAGAGAAAGTGCCTCCACGACATTGGCCTGTAGGAAGTCTGTGGTGCATTTTCATAATTAGTGACTGATGAGGGAGGACTTAGCCATTGTGGGTGGGGCCATCCCTGGGTTGGTGGTCCTGGGTTCTATAAGAAAACAGACTGACTGAGCAAGCCTCAAGGAGCAAGTAAGTAGGCAGCACTCTTCAGTGGCATCTGTATCAGCTCCTAAGTCAAGGCCCCTGTCCTGACTTCCCTTTGACAGCGATGTGGAAGTGTAAATGAAATAATCCCTCTCCTTCGCAAGCTAGTTTTGGCCATGGTGTTTCATCACCTTAGAAGCCCCAGCGAGACAGCTCTGTCTCACTGCCCTTGTGACGAAAGTGCAGAGCTTCACAGCTGCCCTGCAGTTGGCCTGGAGGGCTTTCAGTTCCTGTGCCCCGTGCTTAATTTCATTCACAATGCTGCTGAGAACCAGTGAGAAATCACTGAACTTTTGTAAAATTTGTTCTTCCAGAACACGTACAAAGATGGGATGATTATTTTCCTCTAAGTGTGTATTTTAAGCCTATAAATTAAGAATATATGACAAACTAGCCATCCCAAATAAACTATTTACTCACAGTGGGAAAATTTTTCATGAAAAATTTAAAATACAAGTAAAATAAATTCTGATATGGTTTAGAAACATGCACTATAATCGTTTTCTTGATCTTAGGAAATGCTAGGTAGCCTATAAACTACTAATTAATGTATTTTGTTTCTTGACTGTTCTCAAGAGTACATTTTGTTTGAAGTTGACATACAGCATACCCCATTAATTTTCAAAGTGTACAGAATTTGATTTTTTTTTCTGAAATTTTAAATTGCATGCCTCTTAGCAGCTTTGAAATTCAAAGCCATTCTATAACTTCCCCTGTGAGCATCTTTAATCATCTAGCAGTGAGTTTTCCCCTGACACAGTTCCTAGAAATAAAGTCTCCTGCTGGGTTCTTGCATGTCTTAAAGACAAATGACAAGCATCATCTTGTCAACAGCTACCGTGGCTTCATTCACCTGACAGAGCCTCATGTTAGATCCCTGTTACACGGGGTGCTGGTAGTTGTCGGCTTGACACAGGTGTGGCCCGAGGAAGGAGGGGAGCTGGATCAAATCCCTCCATCAGATTGGCCTGTACTTCATGATTATAAACATGACAGGGCCCAGCCCTCTGTGGGCAGTGTCACCTCTGGCCATGCTGTCTTTGGCTATGTAAGAAAGCGAGCTGAGCAAGATGTGGAAAGCTATGTGGTCAGCAGGGCTTCCTTCATGCTCTCTGCTTCATGCTTTGCCTCTTGCCTCCTCCTTGAGTTCCTGTCCTGATTTCCTTCAATGATGGGCTGTAACCTGTAAGCTAACTATCAGTCCGTGTTTATCACAGCAGCAGAAGAGTGGTCTAGGACAGAGGGGGTCAGTGATGTGCTGGACCTGACCGTGTTTGGGGGGAGGATTGTGGGAGAGCTTGGCACTGTTGGCTGGGAAAGCCATTGAGTCCTCAGAGGGATCGGAAGATAAATGTATTGAGAGAAATGCAGACTCTGGAAGCCTGGCTTGTGAAATCTCAGGAAAGTTTGAGTTCCTTGAAGACTCTGTTGGGACTGCTCCTGTGATATATGTGGATTAGAAATTTGTGGGAACGAAACATGGAATGCTTTTCTAGGACGACGGATGCTGGCTCCTGGGGCTGAACACTCAGCTGTGATTAATCTCAGACTGGCATCGTGGAGGGAAGTGTTTCTCAGGGTCAGGAACGCAGCAAACTAGGACATTAGGGAACACGAGTCTTGTTTCAGTTCAGCTATATTTTTGATTAGGAGTCTGGAATAATGTTCATTTCTTTGAAATAATAATGGAATAATCACGGAAGTGAGAAAGGAATGACTTTTGCTTGTGCCTTTCCAGGCTATTGCTTGTGTTCTTCTATAGAAACAGAATGTCTACTTTTTCTGAGTCCCTCAGTTACTTTATAAGTGGAAAATGTACACCTCCAGTTGTTTCCTCTTTTTGGGGGTGGGTAGGGCAGATGGTTTTTCTGTAGCTTTGGAGCCTGTCTTGGAATTCACACTGTATACCAGGTTGGCCTCAAACTTACAGAAATTTGCCTTTCTCTGCCTCCCGAGGCTGGGATTAAAGGCTTTCACTATCGCTGCCTGGCTTGTGGCTTTTTTTTCATACACTATTTAATATACTATGACAATTTTGTACATATAATGTGTTCTAATCACATCCACTCTAATACGTTCAACATCACTTCATGTCTTCTACTTTGAAAAGGCATTTATTTGTTTGTTTGTTTATATTTATGTACCAGATATGTGTCTATTGCTCTTGGAGGCTAGAAGAAGAGTGTTGAATCCCAAAGGCTTAGAGATACAGCAGTTGTAAGCCACATGTATCTGCTAGGGCTTGAAGCCAGTGTTCTTACCTGCTCAGCCATGTCTCCAGCCCTTTCTACCTCCCCCCAGCCCCAGTTTCTTGGTTTTTGTTAGCCTTTGAGTCTAATTAGTGATCCCTATTGGGATTTAGACTGCTCTGATGGCTTGCTCTTACGTGGGTAATTGTAACTGCAGTGAATTCGTAAGTTCAGTGATCCTGTCATGACCAGAAGACTGCATCTCACAGAGTATCCCCTCATTTGCTCAGTCTGATATCTTGCTGATAGAGCCTGACTTTGGTCTTGTTGACTTTAGTCATATTTATTTCTGCAGGGTCATGGGTGATTTGGAATGTGATTTTAAGATGTGTTACGTTTGTTAATGCTGTGGAACATTTGTTTAATGATGTAAAATGTGTTGCATTCTTTTAGGATATATTTGTTTAGCTCTGTGAAGCTGTGTTCCTGTGCCTGTCTTAAACACCTGATTGGTCTAATAAAGAGTTGAACAGCCAATGGCAAGGCAGGAGAAAGTATAGGAGAAAGGAGAACCTTTCTTTACTCCCATTATTTCTAAAATCAAATCTATGGATGCTTCACACACCCAGCGTTCTGTTGTTTAATTCAGTTTTACCATCAACTGCCTGGACTCGATGTAGATTACAGAGGCTGTAGGCTCAGTACTCTAAAACTACTTCTGACTTCAGAGCCCACTAGCAAGCAGTGGGCCCCAGGTTACCCACAACTGACTTCACTATGAATTTGAGGTCCCATGGAATGAACATTGGAATCAATAAATGTTGTTTAAGTTCAATTGAGCAGGCCCTGAAAGGGGATGGACATTTCTGTCTTTGGAGCTATGTCTTGATTGTTTAGAATTTGTACTTTGTAATCTACAATGATTAATACATGGTCATTAGCCCATACATAGTTCCAGCTACTCCAAAAAGTAGATAGATCCCCTCAGCTTGTTATTTGAGATCAGATTCGCCAACACGGCAAGAGACAGCCAGCTGGGGGGGGGGGTGACAAATTATATGTAATTAGTAAATAAAAATGTATTCTATACCGTCAGAATTGTTATCTTGGTAATTATGTCTGGATGAGAAATGAAAACATATTTGCTGTACCATAGTTAAGATGTGTTTATTTTTAGAGAAAGAAATCCAGTCTGAAGTTTGGATACTTAACTGCATTAAAATATAGTCTAAAGTACTTTTCCATTCAACTGTCATGTCAATAAGCATTTCCAGGCAACTGTATAGCTAAGTATTGTCACAGGGACCTTGTTTTACTTAAGAAACATATGTTTTACTCAAAATCAAATAAGATTGACTGGCAAGGTGGTTCAACAGGTAAAGGTACCTGCCAATAAGCTTGATGACCTAAGCCAAGCCTCAGGCCACACATGATGGAAGGAGAGAACTGATTCCCACAAGTTGTCTTCTGCCCTTCAATATCATGTGTGGCACTATACACACTGTCCTAGTTAGGGTTTCTGTTGCTGTGAGCAGACACCGTGACCATGGCAACTTTTATGAAGGAAAACATTACCTGGGGTGGCTTACAGCTGAGAGGTTTAGCTCATTATCATCATGGTGGGAAGCAAGGCAGCATGCAGGTAGACATGGTGCTGGAGAAGGAGCTGAGAGCTCTTACATAGTGACCTCCAGGTAATAGGAAGTTGTCTGAGACAATGGACATGGCTTAAGCATATATGAGACCTCAAAGCCCAACCCCATAGTGACACACTTCCTCCAAGTCCTTACCTGCTCCAACAAAGCCATACCTCCTAATAGTGTCACTCCCTATGAGCTTATGGTGCCATCACATTCAAACCACTACACACACACACACACACACACACACTGTGTTTATACACTATAAATAAAATAAATGTTAAAAACTCAATCAATAATATGCAAAACATTGCCAACAAACTGTTGCTGTCATGCTTACATGCTCCCTACTCCATTTGAATTCAGTGCTGTGAACTATCATTTGGCAGTTATGTCCATTCTAATAAGGTAGTCATTGCGACCTTTGTCTATCGTGGTTCCTTAGAAAGGTGCTGTTTCTGCTTTGTCTGTTCCCCAGCCTGTAAGCTTTAGCTTTCCTTATAAGAAAAATCACGTGAAAATAACTAACACTCCTAACTTTAGATGAGCATGTGAATGACCTTCACGCTTATTTTATATTCGCTTCCAGGTCCAGCAGTTTAAGCAAGATCCACGGCCCACAACCTGCCTTCACTCCATTTTCAGTGTGCACACAGGAGACGAGCTGCTCACCTATGAAGAGTACGGCCATCTTCAGGTAAAAGAAACATACTTACTTCTCTACCATGTACATTCCGTATCATAGCATGTTTGAGGCTACTTATACTGTTTCAAAGTAAATTTCCTAACTTTAAAATAGTAGAATATAGCCGGGCGGTGGTGGCGCACGCCTTTAATCCCAGCACTCGGGAGGCAGAGGCAGGCGGATCTCTGTGAGTTCGAGACTAGCCTGGTCTACAA
>NW_004949113.1:2163858-2176527 GCF_000317375.1 Microtus ochrogaster
CCAAATATGAGTGAGTACATCCCATGTTCCTCTTTTTGGGTCTGGCTTACCTCACTCAGGATAGTGTTTTCTGTTTCCATCCATTTGCATGCAAAGTTCAAGAAGTCCTTGTTTTTTACTGCTGAGTAGTACTCTAATATGTATACATTGCATACTTTCTTCATCCATTCTTCCATTGAAGGACATCTAGGTTGTTTCCAGGTTCTGGCTATTACAAACAATGCAGCTATGAACATAGTTGAGCATATACTTTTGTTGTATGATAGGGCATGTCTTGGGTATATTCCCAAGAGTGGTATTGCTGGGTCCAGGGGTAGGTTGATCCCGAATTTCCTGAGAAACTGCCACACTGCTTTCCAAAGGAGTTTTTCTTGTGTATAGTTGCCCTTGTCTGTGCTCATACATTTACAGGTGCGCGTGCACATACATCTAAATATAGTAGATGAGTACATAGAGAGCCAGCGACAACCTGCAGTATAGTTAGTTACTTGAGCAGATCCAACTTGAGATAGTGTCTGTCATTGTTCCAGTGCTCACTGATAAGGCTTGCTACTGAGCCCTGGGATCTGTCTTTTTTTGCTTTTCCAGCATTGGGATTACCAGCGGTGCCAGCACACCCGGCGTGGGTTCTGGAGATTATGATATTCTCATACATGGCAAACACTTTACCAGCTGAGCTATCTCTCTAGTTGGAGTTTCTCTTTTCTATAATTTCTCCCCTGTTGTAAATGTCTTATTAAATTAATGAATCAGTTGAGTGGATTATATTATTATTTCTACTTAGAAGATGGAACCTACCTTCAGAAATAAAAGCATATTTATAAATTTGGAAGAATACCAAACTTTTGTATGTTGTCTCCAAACACAGAAAATGCTGTACCCATTTATATATAGCAGAAACTTGTTTGTTTTTAATGATAATGCAGTTAAATATATTTTCCAAAAACTTGCCTCTAGATTAGCAAAATCAAAATAGAAGTGTGTAGTCTTAACTTTCTTTTAAACAAATAAACTTTTCGTTAGTGAGATGGCTCAGTACGTAAAGGTACCTGCCACCCTACCTGATGACCTGGGAAGGATAGAACCAACTCTGGAAATCTGACCTTTGACCTCCACTCATGTACTATGGTATGTTGGCATGCACATAGGGAAAGAGCTAAAATATAGTAAAGTTTAAATTCTTAGGATTTTACTAAATTTATAAGAAGCCTTTAAAGTCTCAAAGCGCTTACATCAAAAAAGAGCAGTCCTCTCAAAAGAGGTTTTGGTTATTGTTGCTGTTCATATTTACCATTTTCATTCTTTAGTGGAATATGCATAATAAAAATTATTTTTTAGTTGATAAGCACTCTGTATATTCATGAGATACTGTATGTAATTTCAATAAATGGATACAATGATCTGATTAAGATAATTGGTATAGTGTAAGGTTTTACTCTTTTGCTCTCTGGGTGGTCCACCAACACCCAGCTCCCAAATAAATCACTCATGGAGACTTATTCTTTTTTTTATGAATGCCTGGCCTTAGCTTGGCTTGTTTCTTGAAAACTTCTCTTAAATTTTTCCCAACTACCTTTTACCTCTGGGTTTTTTCCTTTTCTTAGTTTTGTATACTTTCAACTCTTACTTTATGGCTGGCTGGGTGGCTGGCCTCTAATGACCCTGTCTCCTTTTTCTCTTGCTCCTCAGCTCCCTCGTTTCTCCTTCTGTTTATACTCACTGCCTCACAGCCCTGCCTTGCTATTGGCCGTTTCGTTCTTTATTGAACCATGAGGTGTTTTAGACAGGCAAAGAATCACAGCTTCACAGAATTACCCAAATACGGCATAAACAAAAGTCACACACTTTAAATAATATTCTCCATCAAATTGGCATGTCTATTATCTAAGAAATTTAGAATTCCTTGGTGTGGCAGACATTCAAAGTCCTAATAGTTATTTTCAAATACTCAATTTTTGTCAACAGTATGCTATGTTAAGAACATTTAGTGTTATTCTTTCTGTTCAATTATACCCATGTGCCAGTTAACAATCCTCTCTTTACCCACATTTCCACACCTTTCCCAGGACTGTGGTAAATGCTAATGCAGTCTCTGCTTTGAGATTGCCTAGTTAGCATGCATGTATGAGAAGATGCATTCATCGTCATTGTGTCTCTGACTTGCTTCATGTATGTCCTCTAGTCCACTTATGTTGGTACAAATGGCAGAATTTCATTCTTTCCCATGGCTGAACACTGAATTGAGTGCATGTCCTACTTTTTCTTTGCCCATCCATCAACAGCTGAAGTTGTGTTGACAGTTGTGAATGCTGCTATAGTGAGCTTATAAGCTTACATGTCACTTTGATGTGTTGGCTTCTGTCCTTTTCATGTGCACGTAAGATTAGGACTGTTGGTCATGGTAGCTGTAGGGTGTTTTAGGAGCCCTGTGGGATGTTCTGTGACAGCTGCCCTATTGAGAGTCCCCTCACTTCACACTCATCTCCCCTCTTTTTGATAATGGTCAATCTGACTGGGAAAAGATGGTATCTAATTATCACTTTGATTTATCCTCTCCATTCTTGCTTATACTTTTTGCTCAATTTTATGTTCTCTTTTGGATAATGCCTATTTAAGTCATTGTTTAATTGTATTATTTTGTTGTTGCTGCATTGAATTCTGTATATATCCTAGAAATTAGTCCCTTATGTAGTGAATAGTTTACAGATTCTCTCGTTCTGCAGTTTCTCTTGACTCTGTTGACTGCTGCTTGTGCTTTGGAGTCAGGTACCACACCTGCCCCCAGAGCTTTTCCCCTGTGTTTCCTTTCATCAATTTTATAATTCTTTGCCTCCCATTTAACTCATTATTCTCTTTGGGTCTAGCTGTGCACATGATGAGTGAGGGATCAGATTTCTTCCTTCTGCATGGGAGCATCCCCTTTCTCAATGCTGGTCATTATAGAGAACTATAGTTATCTTTCTCAACAGCCCAGTTGGTTGTAAAAAAGTTTTGTTTTAGGATTTAATATTAGTTAAGGTCCATTGGCCCTTCTGTTTTCAACATATGCTTCAATCTGTTTATTTTCTTTCTTTTTTGTTATTTTATTTTGCTGTTATTTTAAGAGATGGGATCTTTTTTAGTGCACTGGCTGGTGCTAATCTCCTGGGATCAATGGTCCTCCCTGCTTCAGCCTCTCAGGTAGCCGGAAGTCAGCTCCGCATGCTTTATTTTGTAATCCAGAATTTGAACGTGGTGCCTCTTACATTGTAGGCATTGAGCAGAATCCTGCTTTAGTTTCCGAGTTACTCACATATATACCCTAAACACGCAAGCACAGAATTCTTTGCTGCTTCTACATGTTCCTGTAACTCTGCCCATAGGACTGGAGTTTCTCTGAAATCATTCCTGGCAGGCCATTCGCAGTGATAGAAGATTTTTGGATGAGCTTTCCTGCAGGGAAAACACTACTCTGGCATGTGCTTAAGAAGAATGTTCCAAACCTAGATACTCTGTCTTCCTGTAGGGCACGCTTGTACCTTGACAAACTTGGCTTCCAGGGTTCCAGGAGCTATGAAGACCTCCAAAATTGGCGTGGGTTCTATAAAGCCCAGCAGCAGGGTCTTAGTGACACAGGGCTACTTTGTCCAAGGCTTTGAAAGGCACCAGTAATTTTCTGCCCCAACTTCCTGATGTAACTTAGTGAAAATTAGGAAATGTCGGGAAATGCAAACCAGCCACACAGATAGGGAATGGCAATCTTTTATATAAATACAGACTGCAGGTCACCTACCTACACTTTTTAACTCAGTTTTGCAGTACCCTGACGTACTTTTGCTTAAATTTTATTTGTTTAACTAAAATTTTATTGAGATATAATTTGTTTATAAATAGATAATGGTTTATCTATTTGAGTTGTACCATTTTGTGGTTTTAGTATATTCTAAGTTGTAAGACAGTTACTGTAAAACTATACTGGCTCTGTTCTGCTCTCCGCGCTCTACTTCCTATACGCTATGGGAACTAGGGTAAAAATTTAAAAACACAAAAACACGGACAGACAGAGGGGGCCACGGGGACAACCTTGAAGCAAGAATGCCAAGAATGCCCACTTTGTTGTGCTCAGGGGTAGCTTATACAGGGCTCTGGCCACGCCCCAGCTCTTGGGATCTTTCAGCTGCAGACTCACCAGAACCCACTCCCCTGCCATCAGGGTCTCTTGCTCAGATCAGCTGCAGGCTGCTCAGAGCCGAGGAAAACAGGTTGTTTACAGGAAATTCAGGGTCTGGTGGTCACCCAGTCACCAACAAATTACCACATTCAAATTTAGAACTTTAAGCAAAATCAGCTACTCTCCATTTTTCCTGAAGTGCCTTAAGCAACCTGTAGTCCACTTTATGCCTCTATAGACTGCGTATACATTATATACCAAAGTTATTTTTTTCAAAGATTTATTTATTTGTTAGACATACAGTATTCTGCCTGCATGTATGCCCGCAGGCCATAAGAGGGCACCAGATCTCATTACAGGTGGTTGTGAGCCACTGTGTGATTGCTGGGAATTGAACCCTGACCTCTGGAAGAACAACCAGTGCTCTTAACTGCTGAGCCATCTTTCTGGACCCCATATTTCAAATATAAATGCAATCATATAAGATAAGATGTTGGAGAGACTTTTGTTTCTTTGATTCAAGATATATTACCAAATGCATTCCCGAGTTAAGGAGCCAAGAGGGAGGGAGGGAAGGAAGGATAGACTTGTATCTCCTTGAGATCAGTATGTTCAGACTTGTGTGTACATAGGTAGTATTTGTGAAAATGGCTCATATAAATTTTTATTCATCTCTTTGGAGAAATAAGGTCTCACTGTTATTCACAGTAGCTACAGCTCACTGCGTAGCTGAACTTATCCTTCCAAATGGTAGAATTTCAGGTGTTTCCATCACATGTGTTTGCTCGCTTGATTATTGACACTAAGTCCTAAAACAGCCTAGCTACAAGGAATGCTGAGGATTCAAGTGGTGAAGCTCATTCCACGTCCGAAAGTGTGGTTCTCATCTAGAGGCTAAAGGACCAAAATCTGGGATTAGAACCCCAAAACTTGAGAACCTAGAGTTTACCAGTGAAGCCATAAGAAGAATTTCCTGGCTCTGGCAAAGAAAGCAACCTTCCTCTGCCTTTTTGTTCCACATCCAGAGACAGTGTTTTACTAGCTACTCGGGAGTCCTTGTGTCTAGTCAAGTTGACATTGAAAATTAATTATCACTCAAGATGTGTCCATATTGGAGACTTCATTTTCCTTTTTTATATGGGATGTTCATATGTTCTATTACGAGTTAAATTAGGAAGCATTGATTTGTTTAGATCAAACAATGCATGCATTTAATACACTAATAGTTTCATGTGTTCTTAACACCCTTTCCTAAGTGGCTTTAAATTATAAAGCATACCAGTGAGTACAGGTAACACACTCCTTCACTTCTGTTTAGAATGAGATATTTTCAAGACGCACTCTTCGTTGTTAATTGTGTCTCGATGGAGGCGATGTCTTGTTTTTCAGTAGCTTTTTCATTACAGATGGATGGCATCATATTTGTTCCTCTGGGGCAAAATTGTTCCAAAAATAAGATCTTTAGACTCAGAATTTGGAAATTGAAGGAAACAAATGTTACAGAAGCCATGCTAAGAATTCTCACAGCCTTCTCAGATCCCGCCATGTGATAACCAGCACAGTGAATTTGGAATTTTAGCACATCACATAAAATGCCGGTTTTCTTGTTCTATACTGGGTTCATATCTTTATTTAGTGATAGGGAAGAAATTATTTGTATCTGGCACTATTGGCAAAAATTACAGCATATATATTAATTTCATATCATAATATTTTCATTCTCCCTTTAACTTCTAACTGTTGCTGTTTGTTTTCAGATAAACGCAGTGTCACTGTTTCTCCTCTATCTGGTGGAGATGATTTCTTCAGGGCTCCAGAT
The DNA here is from genome assembly GCF_000317375.1 of Microtus ochrogaster. Lineage (NCBI taxonomy): Eukaryota > Metazoa > Chordata > Mammalia > Rodentia > Cricetidae > Microtus > Microtus ochrogaster. Next base: position 2,169,828 of record NW_004949113.1, read on the forward strand.
AATCTATAACACAGACGAGGTATGATCGCCCACATGTTCTGTTACTGAATTTCATGTAGAGGATATCTGATTTTTCCCTTTCTTAACAATTTACTTTTAATTTGATTAAAAATAAACTTTTTAGCGAGGCTGTGGTGGTGCATGTCTTTAATTCCAGCACTTGGAAGGCAGAGGCAGGTGGATCTCTGTGACTCTGAGGCCAGCTTTGTCTACAGAGTGAGTTCCAGGACAGCTGAGACTACATAGAGAAACCCTGTCTCAAGAAACCACACACAAAAAAAGCACTTTTAAATTTTAGATAGTAGATACTAGATTTTGGATTAAATCTAAATTATCTTTTTACCAAAATTCCTTTTGTGTTAATTTTTTAGTGTATGAAATAAGTTCCAATATAACATTTATATGCACTCATACAATAGGTAGATATTGTTGTATCTCCCGCATATTGCCTCGACCCATGTCCTCCCGGCTTCCTCTTTTGTTCTTCCTATTAGTCTGTATGTCTTCTCTCTCTTCCTTTCGACTTCCTCCCTTTCCATAGCCCATCTGTTAGTTTTATGTGTCATGTGTACATATGCATGCACACACGCACATGCGCGCACACACACACACACACAACTAGTTTCCACATATGTCTTAGTTACCATGTAAAAAAGGCCATGACCAAAAACTAAGTGGGGAAGGCGTTTATTTAACTTACACTTTCATAGTTCATCATCAAAGGAAGTCAGGAAAGGAATTCAAACAAGGCAAGAACCTGGAGGCAGGGGCTGATGCAGACGCCATGGTGATGCTTACTGGCTTGTTTCATATGGTTTGCTCAGCCTGCCACCTGTCCAGGGATGACTCCACCCACGATGGACTGGACGCTCCACCATCAATAGCTAATTAAGAAAATGCCTTACAGCTTGATTTTAAGGAGGCATTTTCTCCATTAAGAGTTCTCCTTTTATATAACTCTAGCTTGTGTATCAATCTGACATAAAACCAGCCTTCACAACATATGAGAGAAATTATTTGGTGTTCGTCTTTCTGAGTCTGGTGCAGTTCATCCATTTCTCTACTGATGACACTTGCAGTTTACAAGCAAGCATAGTATAATGTAGGTGGCGGAACTTCAGAGAATACTCAGAAGCACGTAACTTTCAGAAAGTTTTAATCACAATGAAAATAAAATCACTGTTAAAAATTGTCTCGGTATTTTTTTTCACATATTTCTTTTTATAAATACTCTTTGACAAAGTCTCGCAACTTGATTGGGATTGTATTGAATATACAGGTTGCTTTTGGTGTGATTGTAATTATTGCAATGTTAATTCTTTTAATTCATGATCATAGGTGTTCTTAACATTTCTCAGTGTCTTCGTCAATTTCTTTCATCAGTGTCTTAAAGGTTTTCATTGTAGAGATTGTTCAGATCATTGGCTGGGTTTGTTCACTTAGTTATAGGCTATCATGAATGGATTGTTGATTTCTTTTTCAGTATGTTTATCATTGATCACGTTACTGATTTCTTTTTGTGTTAACTTACAACTTATCACTTTGATGAAAGTACTTACCAGTTCTAAGATTTTTTAGTAGCACTTTTTTTTTTTTTGTTTTTCGAGACAGGGTTTCTCTGTGGCTTTGGAGCCTGTCCTGGAACTAGCTCTGTAGACCAGGCTGGTCTCGAACTCACAGAGATCCTCCTGCCTCTGCCTCCCGAGTGCTGGGATTAAAGGCGTGCGCCACCACCGCCCGGCTAGTAGCACTTTTAATGTTTTATATAGGATTATGTTATGCAAATGTGGAAAGTCTGACTTCTTTTCTGTTTGCATCTCCTAGTCCCCCTTCTCTTGCGTTGTTGCTCTAGCTCAGTCCTCAAGCACTATGCTGGATAGACTGGAGACTGGACATTTTTACGTTATTCCTCATCTTAGTGGGAATGCCTTGAGTTTTCTCCATGTATTGTGCTGTTAACTATAGGTTTGTTGTACACAGCCTTTATTAGGTTGCAGTATCCCTCCTCCACCTCTACCCTTCCAACTTTTTTTTTAATCATGAAGGAGTTTTGAATTTTGTAAATGACCTTTTCTGTGTCTATTGAGTTAATTATGTAATTTCTGTCTTTAAATCAATCCATTTATATGTTGAGTTACATTTATTTATTGACTTACGTTGAACCAAGCCTGTGTTGTGAAATGACGTCTACTTAGTAATAATGAATGATTATTTTGATATGATTTTGAATTTGGTTTCCAAATATTTTATTGAGAGTTTTTGTATCAATGTTCAGCAGGGAAATCTGTCTGTAATTTTCTTTTCATTATGTCTGCCTTTTGTTTTAATATTAGCTTTATAAAACATTGCTTGGAGTCATGACTGCCTTTTCTATTTTGTGAAATAATTATATAGTGTTTGTGTTAGTTCTCCTTTGACAGTCTGGTACAGTGAATCTGTCTACTTCTGGGTGGGTTTTTTCTTTTCCTTGTGGGGAGGAATGACACACTTTATTACTTCAGTTTTGTTGTTGGTTATAGATTTTAAAATTATTTCATCTTTGCTAATTTTGATTGTCGTAGATATCAAAACCTCCATTTGCTTTTGTTTTCTCTAGTTTAGCAAAATACAAATTTTTAAGTTATGTCATTTTTAAAATCTCAGTGTTACCTTTAGTAATATCTCCATCTTATCTTTTATTTTACTGATTTGGGTCTTCACCCCCACCCCCACCAGTGGCTAATTTGATTACAAATTCATTAATCTTTTCAAGTAACCAGCTCTTCATTTCATTGATTCTCGGTATTTTTTGTTTGTTTCTATTTCATTCATTTCTGACCTGCTCTTAATTATTTCTCCCTGTCTACTGCTTTTAGGGTTGGCTTGGTTCTCATTCTTCTAAAACCTTAAAAAGGATCAGTGCATTATTTGTTTTAGTTTTTTTTCTGACTTCTCATGCGACAGATTCACGTTTTAGCAGCAGGTACTTTATTTAAGACATAATAACAGAAAGTCAGTACTTTTAATTTATGAACGTGTAGCAGTTGGGAGGTCATCTTTGCAAATACTAAACTCGGGATAGCTTTGAAACTTTGAAGGAAAGGGCTTCAGAGCCTCATCAGAAGTCTAGGGGAGATGGCTTGACTGGCAATGGGAATTCTGTTGTCAATTACACAGGATATTTAAATCATGGAACTATATGTATCTGAAGCATAAGGAAGAGGGCTGAGTCCTCATCACATCAGTAAGAGAAATAATGAGTATCTAGCAAACGATGTTAAAGGCAAAAAGTTAGTGAAACAGAACAAACTGTAAGCGAATGGAAGCAAGTAATTTAAAATGCGGGAATAACTCTGCTGTATCACAAGATCAACGATAGGGGTGGGAATTTTACCATTATTTTAGCGCCATTTTTCTTAATGGATAGCCATAGTGGGGGACTCATCTCATATGAGAATACTTTTAGAGTGAAGGGGGGGGGGCACGACTTGCAATTATTTGAGGAATACAGATATAAATCAAAATTGTACATCACTGAGGTCATCCTTGACATTTCTGGGAAGGATTTCAGTAGGATCAATGTCTTTGTGGGGAGGAGGAAAAAGGAGAAGCAACAGTATTTCTGAAAAGGACCACAGAAATATGATAGTAGAGGGTATCGCTCAGTGATGGTCAGTGCTTGTTCAGCTTCCTTGAGACCCTAAGCCTGACCTCAACGTTCCCTACTGACACACATGGAAGAACTGCAGAACTCCAGTGGAGAGTCTTCTGATGGGGGAATTGTATTTAGAGGATAAACTAATGCAAAAGACTCAGTGTAGATGTAAAAATTTGATCATTTGGAACTGAATAAATTTACTCCTTGGGAACTGAATGAGCAAAGTTCTTGAATAGCCGGGGTAGGATTGGGAATTTATGCCACAAACCGTTTATCCCAAATGAATGGTTTATTAACTAGAGTCACTCATTTTATTATATTCTTTCGAAATTTATTTCAAATGAATTATCACATCTTCTTTGAGTCAATCGATAAGTCATTATTTGAAATTTTACTTCTATGTGCCATGGTAATAAATTAATAGCACTGTATGGGAAGCCCTGAAGACAAACTCTTAGTTCAAGTGCTTGTCTGCCAGAACTCAGAGGACTCAACATATTCAGTTATAGCTGTGGTTTACAGTGACGGAATAGAAGGGAGACCAGGAAGAGGATGGGTGTGTGGAACAAAAACTACAGAAATTGGCATGCAAGCTTCAAGCGTCTTTTATAGTCATATGGGACATAGTTGCTTCCTCTAGCATCTACCATGAAAACACTTTTGGAAGTTATCTACCAAGTTGACTTTTAAAAGATCTGTTGCTGAGGTTTTATTTGAGACTGATCACACACACATCCTATGCTTAATTATGTGCTAATTTCAAAGTCCCTGTAGGAAACAAGTTGTTTATCTTAACACCTATTTATGCAAAAATATTGTTTGCATAAGCAGTTTAGGAACATTAAACACAACTGTGGCTTTAATAAATTACGCCTTAGTCCTCTTTGTAAAAGAATATCATACATTAGTCATCTTAATTACAAGGTTTTTGTAGCTTACATACATAGATAATAAAACATTTTAGCATTTTTTTGAGCTTTTGAAATAGGCCAATCAGCAAATAGAAGGTTCCCTAATAAGAGTCAGCATTATCACATTTTGTCTGTTCTAATCCCAAAGGCAAAATTATACGATAGCCCCTTAAGAGTGAGAACTCTTGGAATTTAAGTGCAACGGTGCTCTTTAGTCCTCAGTATCCAGTGAGCAGTGCTGCCCTTTGCCTCTGCCACTATGCCATTTGTTCACATTTCTTCAGGAATTTAATACATCTGGCTTACCTTGACATCTTAAAGTCTTCAAAGGTTTTTATTTAATTGTAGAGATACTATCTTGCTAAATTTTATACACATGAAAATTAATAGCCTGAAATTTGTGGCTAGAGAGGTGGCTCAGTGGTAAAGACCACTTGTTGCTCTTGCAGAGGACCAGGCCCTCTTCCTAGCACCTGCATGGTGACTCATGGTTTCTGTGACACCAGCGCCATGTCTTCATGGCAGCAGGTCTTCACAGCTGCTTCATACACATGGTGGCACACATGCAAGCAAAAATGCTTAAACATAAAATAAAATTTTTAAAAATTCATCAGCCATGTCTCTTTTTTTCTGACCAGTACCAATATTAAGTCACAGCTTATGACTCATATTCAGAGTGCAAACTTCCAAATATAAGTGAAGGTCCATTATCCTCATCCCAACTCCTGTTCACTGAGCCTCTTGTGCCTTTTGTGTTAGAGTTGCGGGCGTTCACATTTCTCTTCCACTCTCAAGCCTCAACTGTTTAGTGTGCACTTCTCCAGAACATTCCTTATCATTTTACACTCATAAGTTCTCTAATGGCTTCCCCCTCTTGGTTCTTGAACCTGATCATTTGTGGCATCTCTGACTTTTCATGCTTGGTCTTTCTTACGGCTTTTCAGGGCTTTTCCAGTTTGGTTTCATTGAGACAGAGTCTCAGCAGTGGCCTGGACCTGCATTTTAAATAAAGAAAACGAACAATTTGACTAATATATTCAACCATCGCAGGGGATCCTCTTCTTACACATGTGCTGGTGCTGATGTCTGTGTTTGTGGTGCTGCTTCTATCTTTCCTGAGTCTCCCCTTTATTCTCTGTATTCTGTGCTGTTTGTCCTATGTGACCACTAATGGGTTTGCTTTGTTCATTTATGCTTACTTAATGACTGAACATGTGCTTAAGTGATCTGTCTGCGTTTGGGGGAATCCGGGTTTGGGAGTCACACCTCCCCACTGTTATCCTTGGCAGCCTGACGAGATCTACAGTTTTAGTGACTTTAACTCAGGTCAAATTCAGGAATAGCCCATTTATGAAGCAGAATTGGAGATTCTATTGAGCATGAGAACTAGAAGAGAAGCAGAGTGGGCTCTCAGAAGAAAGGAAGATTATTCCTAAAAGTGGGCAAGGCCTCCTCAAGTGAGATTTGTAGCTAGTGTTTTTTCAGTAGCTAGATGTGGAATCTTGATGGAGTTTGAAGTTGTTGTTTTATCACTGGGTGATTCCAAAGGGACACTTTGGAGGATTGAAATTGATAAGGAAAAAGTCTGTATCACAGGGATCCTGGAAGGTGGGATGTCTGTAACATCCACAGTTTTGTTAGAATTCTTAGTCAATGTCTGTGAAAAGGAGTGAGGCTCTACCCAAGGTCATATACATTCAGACTTTAGGCCTTATGTCATTGCTACTTTAATATAAAATGGCTACATAAGAAATGAATAGTAGCCTGGGGTACAATTATTGTATACTTATGGGGGGGGGAGAATTGTGTACCATAGTACACCCATAGAGGTCAAAGGACAGCTTATAGGATTTGGTTCTTTTCTAACACCATGTGAGATTCAGGGATCGAAGTAAGGTTTCCAGGCTTGGCAGCAAGCACCTCTACTTGCTGGGCCATCTTGCTGTCCTCCAGATGTTAACTGTGCTGGAATTCTCGCTGGATGACAGGCTCCTTCCCTCCTGTCACCATAATTTCCCTGTCTTTCTACCCATCCATCTCCTATCCATCCATCTCCTCTACTGGTCCATCTCCTACCCATCCATCTCCTACCCATCCATCTCCTACCCATCCATCTCCTATCCATTCATCTCCTCTACTGGTCCATCTCCTA
>NW_004949113.1:2177087-2200228 GCF_000317375.1 Microtus ochrogaster
CATCTCCTACCCATCCATCTCCTATCCATTCATCTCCGCTACTGGTCCATCTCCTACTCATCCATCTCCTCTACTGGTCCATCTCCTATCCATCCCCTACCTACGCATCCCCTACCTATCTGCCTCCTACTTCTCCATCTCCTAGCCTTCTGTCTCCTAGTCTTTGGAGACGTCATCCCCTCTGCTTGTGTTTCAGGGCACGGTTTGGAAGCTCTCATAGTAAGCACGTGATTCTATAGGTTTCACTAAATGCTTTACAGGCTGGCTAATACAGTGCCATGTGTCAGAATTCTGCAGACCATTGTCTACTGTGACTGTGTATATGTCAGCCCTTTGCTGGAACTCTAGCTTCCTGTGATAGTACACATATGTATTAATGTTGCTATTAGTCATCTGCTGAATATTTATTCATATTTTTGGTGGGATACTTAAATTTTTAAAATTAAGCTCTTATCTTGAAATTGCTGTCATTTCATTGATTTCATGATGAGGCAATGAATTTATGATTAGTCCAAATCAGTATCTTTGATTTTCAAAAAATGAATTCACACTTTAAAATAATTACTTTTATAACTTTTGTTGGATATATGGTACTTTTATCATGTTTTTAAAAGCCTGTTTGTAATTTACATTTCAACCTAGCTCTTAAATTATAATCATGAAATACTAGGTTAACTCATCTTTTTCGTATGATTTCAGTGTCTTAAATAAACAAGTACTGATTTTTCTCATATAGTAAGATGACTGAGGATAGCTAGCAGCTTGATTTGTTTTTTATCCCAAGTTGCTTTTTTAAAAAGTGACAAGAAGCTGAAAGGTTATTAAAGCAGAAGAGGGATATTAGCTTCCTCCCATCAAATGTAGTCGTTCTTTTCAGAAATATCAAAAGTCCCCAATACTCTGCTGTTCTTGGCAAGGCTGTTTGCAGTGGCCATTAGATGAACAAGGAAGCTGAGAAGCTTTCTCTATAAAGAGAAACCGTGAACCACATAGGTAATTTACAATTTACTGGTAACAACATGAAAATGACAGATAAAATCACTTTGAAAATTTGTTGATCAATACGGAGCCTATTGTGATAGTGTAGTGTATAATGCATTTAAAAGATTAAAGAGACATTTCCTATTTCTTTATTTGAGGCTCTTTAAAATCTGCTTTGTAATTTGTGCTGGAAACCGATTCTGGCTACACGTCCAGTGCTAGGAGTGCACATAGAGTCTGTGCACTGGTCACAGTTGCTTACTCGATTTACTGTCATTTACACATTATCTACTGTTCCCGATGCAATATGCAGAATCTGGAAATTGCTTCACGTAGTTTTTTTTTTCTTCATTTCTCTTCTGCCATAAGTCCTAATGCAAGTGTGGCCTTATTGGAGGAGGTGTGTCACTGGGGTGGGTTTTTGAAAAGCCCATGCCAGGCCCAGTCTGGTTTTCTCTCTCTGTCTCTGTCTCTCTCTCTCTGTCTTTCTCTCTGTCTGCAACTTGTGAATTAGATGTAAGCTCTTAGCTATTGCCCCAGTGCCCTGCCTGCCTGCCTGCCACATGCTCCCCGCCTTATTGACAATGGACTAAACCTCTGAAACTGTAAGCCCATCCCAATCAGATGCTTTATTTTATAAGCTGTTTTAGTCATGTTGTCTCTTCACAGTAATAAAACAGCAGTAAATAAGACATAATTTAAAGAAGGAAAACTGGAAATTGGGAAGTACTGTGGAATGACAATAAAATGATGTTTTAATATTTATGGACAGTGTTATCAGGGCCAATTCCTGCTACTCAGGAAGTTGTAGCAGGATTGTAAGCTCAAAGCTTATCTGGATTCTGGCATGAGTTCAAGGCCAACCTGGACCATATATTGATACCATGTCAAAAACAAAAAGTAAGATACTGGAAATAGATATATTCCATGATAGAGTACTCCCATGGCATGCTCAAGCTCCTTGGCTCATTTGCCTAGTACTGGAAAAAAGAAAGCCTTAGGAAACACAAAGGATGTAGAAGGAAGAAAGCACCGAAGACTACAAATAGGAATATGTTTCAAAATTACAATTCCCAGCAAAACCAACTTTCAAACTAGAGCAACAGTAACAGCTAGTATAGAGATATCAAATTGTAGACTAACCATGCATGTGTTCTCTCTTTCCATTCCTCTCATGCTCCTTTGATCATTAATTATTCTTTAATTCTCATTGGAGCTCGGCCAGTGGCGGTTGTTCTACATAAAGAACAATGAAAACAAAGACCCTGCCTTTTGAAATTCATATCTTAGTTGGGGAAGTTAGCAAAAAGCCCACTTTCTAAATAAGACAAATTCAATGCCCCCAGCTCAAACAGCACAGTGTGATAGAGAACGAAAAATGCATTGCTTTGATTGGATAGAAAAGTTAAGATTGTGAATTATGTTCAAACCAACACCAAGTGACAGTAAGAAGAGGAGGAGACGCTGGGGATGGCAGTGAATCAAGTATCGACGAAAGCTGTGCTCGGCTGCAAATTAAACAACAGCCCCGCCAGTTAGTAGCAGCTTTATTTCATGCACCAGTAACTCTGCTTGTAGACCATCTCGGCCATCTTGGGCTGATGTATGCTGTTGAGAATGTAAAATACTTTTTCCTTGCTTGTTTGGTACCATTATTGACACAATTTATCCAAACGTTATAGCTTCTGGATAGCCTGTCTGCATTGGCAAATAAGAATTGAGAAAGAGGGTTTTTAAAGTTTCTTGGGCCACTGAGATGGCTTAACATGTAAAAACTTTTTCATCACAACTCGGATGACCTGAGCTGCATCTCCAGAACCCATGGCAGAAGGAGAGAGCCAACAAACGGAAGTCATCCACTGACTTCCACCCATGGGCCTTTGCTGCACTTGTCTTGCTGTCTTGAAGACAGCATTCTAACTGGGGTGTGAGTGAATCTAAAAGTTATTTGAATCCTCATTTCCCCAGTAGCTATGGGTGTTGATCATTTTAAAAAATATTTATTAGCTAATTATGTTTCTTCTTTTGAAGTTCTTTTTCTCATTTTTTGATTGTACTGTTTATTTCCATGTTTATTTTTGAGTATTAATCCTCTGTCAGGTCTAGACCTAGCAGATTTTCTTCCTGTCTTCAGGCTGTCTCTGCTCCATGAACTGTTGACTTTGCTATACAAAGCTCTTTTAGTTTCTTGAGGTTCCATTTGTTGTTTTCTGTGTTTCCTCAGCAACATGGAGTACCAACCGTAAAGTCATGATGTATGCCTATATCTTGAAGTGTTTTCTGTCCTTTTTCCTCTATAATTTGAGAGTTTCTGGTTATTGTCAAGGTCTTAATCAATATGGAGTTGGTTTTCATGCAGGTAAGAAGTAAGGATCTATTTTCTTTCTTCTGCATGTTGATACACAGTTTTTCCAGCCCCGTTTTTTGAAGAGATTGTTTGTTCTCCAGGGTATATTTATGGGGATTTTGTCAGAAATCAAGTTGTGTAACTATGGATACTTATATCTGGGTCCCCCCATTTTTCCCCAGTTAATCTACATGTCTGGTGTGGTCCCAGTCTCGTGCAATTTTTATTACCATGACTCTGTTAAATTGAGTGTGATGGTGCCTCCAGTATTACTTTCCCCTCAGGTTGCTTTTGCTATTCAGATCTTTTTGTTTTGTCTGAATTTTTAGATTGTTCTCTGTAGTTCTCTGAAACATGGTGTGGAATGTTGAAGGGGATTGAATTGTATCTGCAGACATAGCTCATCCATTTCACAGTAGTCATCCCAATCTGTGACTACGGGAGGTCTCTCCATCTTCTAGAGTCTTCCTCAAGTTCCTTTTTTTGGTATTTTAAAGTTTTCACTGTATACAGATCTTCACTTGCTTAGTGACGTTTATTTCAACATTTTTGCTTAGGTTTTTGTTTTTCTGTTTTTGAGGGTAGTGAACAGGACTTCTTTTTTAATTGCTTTTTCAGCATGTTTGTCATTGGTACACAGGAAGGCTATGCATTTTTATATGTAAGTTTGCATCTTGACATATTGCTCTGTTTATTATCTCTTAGTTTTGTAGTGGGCTCTGTAGGGTTTTGATGTATGGAGTTATATTATCTACAAGTCACAATGCCTCAATTTCTTTCTTCTGTCTTTCATCCCTTTGCTTCCCTCTCGTCTGTGAGCTCCTTCAGGGCCCTGGTTAGAATGATAGACTTGCCCAATGTGCAGCTCTTCAGTGTCATGGGAAGAAGAGTCTGTGAAGGTTTTTCTGCAGACTTTGATTCCCCACTTCCCAGCTTCAGTATCATGTCTGTCAGGTTTCAGCATACGACCCAGTTGGAGTTTGCTGACAGTGTACTTCACAGAGACTCTCCTTTGCTGAGCCACCTGGGGCAAGGGAAGTCTTTGGAATGGAGTCTGGTTTCCCTGGGGTGGCTGCCATTACTAAGTGCCCAAAGAAGGAGGAGTCTTCCTGATTTCAGCTATTGCTGCCCTGGTGTGGCCATTCCCGATCTGTTCGGCATGTCTGTTTTCCTGGAGACTGGCTTACCATATACGATTATCCATCTTAGATTTCATGTCTTTGTTTCTGAACATTGTGAGAACTCCTGAGATTTTTGTTATTGGTGTTTTGTGCTAAACAGGGAAAAGGGAGTTGCTTTGTTTTATTTTCAGTGATACTGAAGACCAAGCCTGAGGCCTCATGCCTTTTTAAAATAATAATAATAATAATAATAATAATAAATTTTGAAACTGTGAGTAAAGATAATCATGAAATATTTATATCAAAGGTAAACAGTAAGTAGAAACATAGCACTCAATTTTACCAATTAAACATATGTGTTCCAGTCAGGGTTTTCTAGAGAAACGGAATTGATAGAATAAGTCTGTATTTAGTCATAAATATTGATATAGAAAGTGGATTTATTAGAGTGGCTGTGGTCCAGCTAGTCCAACAGTGACTGTCTCCCAGTGGAAAGTCCCAGAATCCAAAAGTCATTCACTCAGTCCTTGAGGCTGGATGTCCCAGCTGGTCTTCAGTATGTCAGAATCCCGAGGTGGTCTCTAGTACAAGTGGAGGAATGAGTTTTGCCAGTGAGAGTGTGGGAAAGCAGATGAAAAATTAAAAGCTTCCTTCCACTATGTCCTTTATTTAGGCTGCCACCAGAAGGCATGGCCCAGATTTAGAGTAGGATTTCAAACCTCAACTGATCTGCATTTAAGGTGGGTCTTTCCAGCTCACATGATCCAATCAAGAAAAATCCTTCACAGGTGGGCATAGCTGCTTGGATTTTCGTTAATTCCAGATATAGCCAAATTGACAACCAACAATAGCCATTCCAAAGTATAATAAACACGTCATTAAAATTTGGCTTTACTGTTGGATCTGTGATTTTTGTTTATGTGTATTTGTATGTGCATTAGATTGCTATTTATACATGTTTATGCAGGTAAAAGTGCTTCTATTTGTGGAAGATATCAGGTGTTTGGTTCTATTGCTCCACTTTACGTTATTGAATCAGAGTTTCTTAGCAAAACTAGAGATAGGCTGGCAGCCAGCAAGCCCCAGCTTTCCCTCTTTTCTGCCCTTGCTCACCAACACTAGAGTTTTTTTTTTTTTGTTTTTGTTTTTTTGTAGTGCTGGGGATTTGAACTTAGGTCCTCATGCTTGCTCAGCAAGTTCTCTTGTCCACTGAATTTTCTCCCTAGGCCATGAATTATTTTATTTTGGTAAATTTTAGTTAAGATATTCGTAATGATTTTGTTGGGTCATTTATAACTTCATTCAGTCCTCATCTAATTTCTTCATTTAATTTTTTATTTTTAATTAGAATGCAAATGTAGGTGATTCTGAGTTGTCTAATGTGGGTGCTGAGAACCAATTCCATCTTCTGCCAGAGCAATACATTTTCTTAACTGCCATCTCTTCAAGCCCTAACTTCTTCACTCTTACTCAGAAGTTGCCGTATAAATTATATGTGAATTTTAAAAGCTTACTTGACATAATATATATTCAAAGTGTAGAGTGTGATGTTTTGATTCAAGATATACATTGTGTAGAATAGGTAATTTAGCATATCAATCACATTTCTTTGTGTTGCAAATATTCAAAATAATCCCTTCTATAGCTTTTGGAAATATATAATAACTGCTAACTATAGTCACTTAACTAACTAGTCCTAGTGCTACTGAATCCTAGATTTTATTCTTCCTAACTGAATTTTGTAAGCATTAACCATCTACCCATAAATAGTTGTGAGAATCTAACTTAAAAAATGAGGAGTTACTAAACATATTGATTAATTTGGCTTATTGTAGTGAATGTTTTATATACATACACACACATATAATTTTTTTGAGTGAATAGTAAATGAATTATAAACTTATACTTGTTTATTCACTTTGAGGTCCTCTTAATATCAAATATAGCAAATTTATTATCATTACATGCCTTAAATTTTATAAATCCCTTTAAGATTTTGCTTTTCGCACATTAAACTGTGTCCTAAAATATTATTTCATTTGCTCCCTATTGTCAGAGCATTTCAAATGTTTCAGTTATTTTTTAAAGATATTTATAAAACATTTAGAAAATAACAGAACCATAATTTGGAGGTGAATATTGAAGGTATTTATACTAGAAATATTTCTATATGGACTTCTTCCAAAAATAGATTTCAATGATATATGCCTTCAAAGCAAGTTGGCATGAATCAGAAACTGGTATGAAGATGGAAAGGGGGCAAAGAACGTTGGTCCCTGTCTTGATTAACCTTCTTTGTCTCCTTGACACAGCCTAGATAAAAGCCTCAACTGGGGAACTGGCTAGATCAGGTTGCTCTGTGGGCATGTCTGCGAGGAATTGTCTTGTTTATTCATTGATTTAGAAGGGCCAGCCCACTGTGGGTGACATGATTCCTCAGAAATTCCTGGGATACATGACAAAACTAGCTAAGCAGGAGTGAGCCTTCCCAGAGGGCAAGTCAGCAGGCAGTAGAGTTCTTCCCTGGTCCCTGCCCAGCAGGCTCCTGCTTTGAGCTCCTGCCCCATCCCTAAATGATACACTATAATCTGGAAGCATCTCTCCCCCTCAAAAAAACCCCACATTTTCCTCCCCAGGCTGCTTTTGATCAACAAAGTAGTTTGTTGTTGTTGTTGTTGTTTATCACAGCAACAGAATGAATCTTGCACGGGTTTATAGAGTCAGCATTGAAGTGAATACAAAGAATACCTAGGAAGTGGTTGTGATCTTTGCTCTCACATTTGGGCAACCTCTTGTCTCCTTGGGTACCCAGTTCTCTCTCTTTAAGCAATCGTGAGTTAGGTGTTCTCTTTCATCCAAATTATGTGTTTGTATCTGGTCCACCCTGTTGTTCTCTCCTTCCCTCCTCCTCATCCATTGATCCTCCTCCTCTTCCTAAGTATTTCCTCTGCTTTCAGTTCCTTTTCAAGGAAAAACATATACTATTTGTCTCCCCGGGCCTAGAGTAGCATTTAACTTATCAGGAAGAGGTCCAGATTAATCTATTTTCCTGGAAATTGTATAATTTTATTTTTTTAATTTAATTATTGAATAATTGTTGCAAGGGAGGGCCTGCTGTTTGTCCCGGCTGCCTGGCTACCTTACACCCGAAATAACCACATGGAAACTGTATTAATTAAAACACTGCTTGGCCATTAGCTCTAACTTCTTACTATTTCTATCAATCTGTGTATCACCATGAGGTTGTGGCCTACCAGAAAAGTTTTAGCACATCTACCTCTGGCCACAGTCCATGGCGTCTCTCCGACTCTGCTTTCTTCCTTCCAGAATTCAGTTCTGCCTTCTCCGCCTACCCAAGTTCTGCCCTATCAGCTAGGCCAAGGCAGTTTCTTTATTCATTAACCAATGAAAACAACACATGAAAAGAAGGAACTCCTACACCAGATAATATTCTGTTTATCTAGATCACATTTTCTCTCTCTACTCAGTTTATTATAATTTATTGTAATCCTGGACCTGGATTCTCATCTATTCATCTGTTGATGTATTTATGTGAAAACTATAAAGGATTTATATTTATGAATCAGGGTTGTTATGCAGGTCTGTATCTCCTTATTTGCAAAATCCTTTGCAGTTAGATATATTTCAGATCTTAAGGTCACTGACATGGTGAGAAATGGTTTTCTTTCTCCACGGTTGCCATCTGCCCTGCACATGCAATGCTGTGACACTCGTGTCCTCACACACGTGCACATGTACTCATGAATGCAGACATCATCATACATACACATGTGTGCACAAAAGAAATGAATGTAATCTTAAAGGCAATACTGTTCAGAAATACAGTAGTTCCAGCAAGGCTTAAGAGAGAACTCCATAATCCTCACATTAATATTTTTCTAATAAAGCATATGAATAGTCACATAAAATCCTTAGGCAGAAATCTCATCTCAGTTTCTGGTTTTGCTGAAGAATGATTTAAGGGGAAAGAAGCTGGTGGAGAGCTTGTGGAATTTTGTAGCTACAAACAAGAGGAGTAGACCAGTGTACTATTAGAGGGGGTGGAGGGCAACGCGTGAAACAAAAGATAACAAGCTATGGTTATGGCTTCAAGGACATCGAGAATTATTAGCTATTCCATTCTTTTGAATTAAGATTGGAGGAAAATTCATTTATTTTTAAAGCGTTTCATTTGGAAATGAGCAGGACTAACATGATTGTACCTCTTGGAACCCAAGGAACCAGTCAGAGGTTAGTTTAATCCATAGAGCCCTGTGAGGGGGTGGGAGAGCAAGAAGGGCATGGTAGCTTTGGTACTCTTGGAGGGAGAGTCCAGCCAGTGCCCTTGAGAAGCCTCCAGTTTGCTTCCGGTGGACTCCTGTTTCTACAACAGTCTGAAAGGTCTTAAAAGCTCAGTTTTTGTTTTTGTTTGTTTGTTTTAATTCAGCTCAAGGTCCCCGGGGACCAGTCCATTCCTCTAAACCTAGTGGATTAGCCTAAACTCCCCTGTATAAATCCAGTCCCTGCTGTTGGAAGGGGGAGCTGTAAATTGAACAGGTTCTCTGAAGTCCTAAGTGATTCAGAGCAGCTCTGAATGGGGCAGTGTCCAGATTGCAAGATGAGGCAGAGGAAATAGAGTTGAAGGTGAATGCAGGCATGGAATCAGTTTTAGAAGCTGGCTTTATTGTCAGAAAAGGGTTGAAGAAGACAGAAATGGAACAGAAATCAGGTTGACTGTCTGAAGTTACTGTCTTTTTAAGAGTGGAGAAGGCTTAGCCTGCTGCCAGTGGCTTCCTCTATGTTAATCTCAGTGTAGCTCTCTCCAGTCTGCATTGTCCTGCACAGCTTCCCACTGTGGGCTATGTTTATAATCTGGATCTATACTTACAGAAAGAACAGGGAGGAAAATTACTCTCCAGAAGCATGGACTGAAAACTCCAGCTTGATCAACAAGGAACCAGAATTATGCAGAAAAGAAAACTCGATTTCAGTTTTTAAAAGCTAATTTTTTTTTATTCTTCAAAGCCTTACAGTTTATATATGTATGTGTGTGTGTCTCTGTGTGTGTTTCATACAGACAGTTTAGTTTCAAAATATTGCCCAATATAAAATACTGTTCTATGTTTTACTCATTTCTTATGATATGATACATAGCCCTCATAAACAGTGATATTACCTCATAGAAGATATGTAGTTGGAAACTTGAAAGATTTAAATTTTATAAGCATTATACTTGAAAATCTAAGTACAGTAGAGGACTCATAATAATGTAATAATCAGAAGAATTAAATGTGTTTTTAAAAAGTTCTTTAGGGTCCCGGAATGTAGCTTAGTCGGTAGAGTGATTGGTTAGTGTTCACAAAGCCCTGAGTGCACCCTAAGCGCAATATCCAGCATCCCCCAGTCTAGGCGTGTCATATGCCTATATTCACAGCACTCTGGAGGTGGAGACTGGAGGATGAGAAGTTCAAGGTCATTCTTGGTTACACAGAAAGTTAGAGGTTAGTCTGGAATATATAAAACCATGTTAAGAAAAAGAAGGAAAGACAACAATATACTTAAGGAGATAAGTTCATACTTGGATTTCATGTGGTATTTAATTATTCTTTTCAGTGTTCCATGTGTTCTTATGTTCATTTCTTTTCCTTTCTTTTAGGTCTCTTTTATTCAAAACCTTGTATTTTGTGTCGAAAGAGTTTACCGTGTTCCTGACTTTGGTGTCTGGGAAAGAGGAAGCAAATACAATAATGGCAGCACAGAACTGCACTCGAGGTATTTCCCCGGTTTCAAGGGCATTTTAGTGTTGTTTAAATGTATTGATTTGAATAGGAAACTACAACTTCAAAGCATTAAGTTGGATCTCCTGCTAATTCTAGTACAGCTTGTGTTCCTGTCCGTAATCCAAATAGGATTCACTTTCAATAAAAGCAATGTTCTTGGCATCATAGACAGATGTCTGAAAGGAGCAAGGCCTGTCTTCCACTCCTCACCCACAGTTCAGCCCTCTCTTTAACCCACAGCTTGGCCTTTCTGGTAAACCATGTTGTATCTTTTCCTTTGCAATTACATTATTTGAGATATCAAAGATGTTATGTCCAAGCGCCAGCGGTATATGCAGCGCATGTGAGACTCCTTTCCATGTTAGAGATGATTATTACCCGGAGCACGGACTCTCATCCTTTTCCATAAAGCCTGACTGCCGTCACACATTGATCTGTAACTCGTGTTCGAATAAAGCAACAATAGCTGATGACTGAGGTTGGTAATTTATAAATTCTCTGTATGCATTGTTGTTGAAGAAATAGCTTTAATAACTGATGAGACCTTTTATTTGTCCTAACTAAATGCTCTGGAGGTTATCTTTTGACTGATTAAAAAACAGTACAAGTCCAGGGGCTCTGCTTTTTCTGAAAGGTGGTGCACTAAAAAACTTAAGCAAAGGTCATCCATCACTAGCAAGAAGTTTGAATTGCTGACACTCCGATGAAGAATAGAAACAAGGCTGGAAAATAGTGGTTAAGACTCGACTCTGCATCTTTGGGGCTGGGAAGATGACTCAGCAGTTAAGAGCATGTGCTGGTCTTTCAGTGAGTACCAGAGTCTCACTCAGTCTCTACTGTCTGGTGGCTCAAACCCCCCGTAATTCCAGTGCCAGGCAATCTGATGCCCCCAAATAGGCACACATATACGCATAACTTAAAATGATAAAATTAATCTTTTTAGAAAAGTATTTACAACTCTGTATGTTTTGATCAATGACTAATCTATGACGAATTAAGCTAATGTAATAGACTTATTTTAAAGCTACCTCCAGATCCTAGCTGTGTAAACTTGAATAAGTTGTATAATCGTCATATGGCTCTATTTTATCTTTAAAATGAGACTAATGGTAGCTACTCTATAGGGTTGCTACGATAATTTAAATACACTATATATTTTGAATACCTATCGTTAGTGAGAACTAGAATACTGATATATCACTTATTTAAGAACATTTCAGTACAAAAGACTGAAATAAAAAGGACTGTCAAATTAATCCTGATAAGCTAGTATATAGACCGTTCTGTATAGATTTTTATCACATGAAGCATTTTTACTCGTAGAGCAGAATAGCGGCAATCATTGAATTTAGTGAAGTAGAGAAATTTTGTGAGAAAGCTTCATTTAGACATTTATGTCTGACAACTCCTAAACAAGTCTAATATGTTTTATTTCTGCTATCTTCTAAATTACATCCTCAACATTCAGACAGCAGTTAAATTGCATGAGAAAAAATTGATCTGTATAGACAGTGTTATTTAAAACTTTGCTTTTTTAATATTTTGCCCCTTCTTTGCTTTTTAGTAACCACTTAATTGGATGCTATTCTGATTCTACTATATTATTTTCATCCTAAAATACTTGAACTAAAATTTTTTCCGTGTACAGAAGCTACCAAAAACTCAGAAAGAATTCTTAGTTAAAAGCCCTATTGAAAATGAACATCTTAGCCAGGCATGGTGGTGCACACACACCTTTAATCCCAACACTTGGGAGGTAGGAGCAGATGGATCTCGGTTGCACAGAGAAACCTTGTCTCAAACAAACAATAATAATAATAATAATAATAATAATAATAATAATAAATACAACATAAAAATAATAAAAACAAAAGTAACCATCTTGAGATGTCAGTGATGAACACACAGAAACGTCCAGTGGTTTTTTTACAACTCAGGTGCCAGATTTTAATTCAATGATTAGAAAATCTTTCTGTGATTTTTTTCTTTGCTATTCTTTCCATGAAAAATTAATATAAACTGTATCTGGCCAGCTAATGAGGTTTGCCATTTGAGTTTGGTAGGTTTCATGTATTTAATATTACTCTTATTATTTATTTTATGAGCATTTATTTTTTCATAGACACCCTCCATCTCTGAACTTTTATCCATATTTGCCTGTTTTAGGTGTCTCATCTCTGATACCAAAAGCATATATTTTGAAACAATAAGGAAACTGTGTTCCATTGTATTCATGGACATAGTAATGGTATTAATGATAGGCAACCAGTGTCTTTCTGTACTGTGTAGTAGAATATAGAGCTGATTTTACCTAGGGATCAAGTCATGACCCTTCATTGCTTTATATAACAGGAAACCTACATATTATGTGGGCCTATTTGTATCTGTTCACCACCACAGAATTCACAAGGCTTACTGTATCCGTAAGCTTTTCTCTTAATTCACACTGCTTTGAATTCATCTATATGGGTGCTCTTCTAAATGGAGCTACTTCTAGACAGACCTATCATAGATTGAACAGACCATAAGTAGAAAATGTGTTTAGTATATTTGCTCTACTAAACATCATAGTTTTGTGTTGAGGGAGCTGCGGGCCTCTTCCCACAGCCTGGCTCCCGGCTGCCTAGCTAGCTTATGCCCCTTAATAACAACACACAAACTGTATTCTTTTAAACACTGCTTGGCCCATTATATCTAGCCTCTTAACGGCTAACTCTCGCACCTGGACTAGCCCATTTCTAATAATGTGTGTAGCACCCAAGGTGCACTTACCGGGAAGATTCTAGCCTACGTCCATCCTGGGTCGGAGCTGCATCGCATCTGCCCGGGAGAGGGGAGCATGGCCTCTGAGCTCACTTCCTCTTTTTCCCAGCATTCTGTTCTGTTTACTCCACCCACCTATGTTCTAACCTATGAGGGCCAAGCAGTTTCTTTATTTTTTAACCAATGACCTTCCTCCATCAGTTTTGCATTATATAGTACACCAAGGATTACCAGCTGTTTATCCTCATAATGTCGTGGCTAACTGGGAGCTGTTTAGAGTGTAATTGTATTTCTAACCTGAGAAAAGATAAAAGTTTAAAATGTGTTTTCTGCTTAATTGCTATTACTTTTATATCACTGTATAATAAAAATACAAGTGTCTTTGTCACCGTTATCTTGCTGTGAAGAGACAGCATGACCAAGGAAACTCTTTTAAAAGAAAACATTTAATTGAGGACTTGTTTACAGTTTCTGAAACTGTAAACATTATCATCATGGCAGGAAGCAGAAAGGCATGGCTGTGGAGCAGTAGCTGAGAGCCTTATATACTGACCTGCATGTAGCAGGTGGCTGGTGGCAGGGGGCGGGGCAGGGGAGAGGGGATGCCAGTTTAGGCTTTTGAATTTGTAAAACCCAATCCCAGTGACACATCTCCTCCAGTAAGGTCATAGCTCATAAGGCTTCCCAAACAGCATCACTCCCTGGTGATAAAGCATTCAAATATATGAGTGTTTAATCTCATTAAGCCATTCTCATTCGAACCAGCACAACTAGTTGAGTCTAACAGGACCCTTTAGTCAATTACCCAAATCCTGTTTGTAGGATAGGGCTTCAGTGTAAGCGTCTGTCGCTGGGGTTGGTAAAGTGCTTGCCTTAGAACTGAGGACCTGTTTTGATAACCAGGTCTCATGTTAAAATGCAGGGTGTGGGTGGTGCACTGGGGAGGCAAAGACAAGTAGATCTTAGGGGCTGGCTGGTCAACCAGCCTAGCCAACTTGGCAAGGCCCAGGCCAGTGAGTGCATTGTTCTAAACTCATGGTCACTGTGATTCTCTTGGATCAGGCATCTGTCTGTGTGTAGCAATGCTCGTGGTATGTATACTCTGCTTACTTTTTGGAGTCTTTGCCGCTCCTGTGTCTGCTCTTTATAGATCTCTGTAGCAGCAGAAGATGGAGTGGAGGATGGGGGATCTGACTGTTGCTAAAGCTTTGGCTCTTCCTTCTCTTGGCACACTGAACAATGCCCTTCTAAGCTGCACTTTGTATGCAGAAGGCTTCGGTCCCTGCGCCACTGAAAAACTCATTTCCATGTTCTGAGACTACTCTGCAGTCCCCCCTTTTACATCTATGCTTATCAATTCTTAATAATTGCAGTCTGTGGTATTGAAGTGTTATCAAATATGTATTTCAATCATACAGAGAGCCTTAGCCCCTTTGCCCCTTTTATAAAGGGAAAAAGTAAAGTTTGGAGGGGTGTATAATTTTCCCCCTTAAATTATACTCATTGTAAATGATAGAATCAGAACTAGATTCCAGGTCAAGAATACTAGGGTGAAACATAAACCACTACACTGTGGTTACAAGGTTATCTTTAGTTCTTGACATTCTGCTCTCTAGTCTACACTTACTTGATATTTCTTAGATAAGCCCCAGATTGTCGTTTTTCAACCATACTCTTCATTCCTTCAGCCCCACCCTTCCCAGAGCTTCAGTAGAAGGCTCCATTAATTGCTCCAAATTTACCACTTCTCTTAAATGTCTCCTGAGTCATCTCATTTGCTGGGTGCATGCTTTTTCTGCTGATTTGGCTTTTTCTGAGTCTGAACTTCCAGTTTCACCCAGGACACCTGGGATCCACCAGACCGTGTTCCTCCTTGCTCCCCGTTCATTCCCGAGGTCAATAACACCTTGGTTCTATTTATAGCAGGATCAGTTCTCAACTCTGCTTGCATATCCAACTAATCTCAAATTGCCTCTGGGGCTGCGTTTAAGCCTAGACTCCTCTTCTTGGTGAAAAGTCAAGTTTTACTGATAAAGCATCCATTGAACCCTAACCCTAGCCTTAAGGAACAGTTTTCCAGCACTGACTCCTAAATAGACGCTCCCAGTCGACCACATCATCCCCTTGCTTCCTCAGTAACTCTTGTGTTTGAAATTAAAGATGACATTAGAAGTAAAAGAATTAAAATCCAATTAAGTTTTAAAAGTTTTATATTCTGTTCTTGTTTTCCAGTAAAGAAAAAAATATTAGATAAGTAGTAGTTTGATTCCTTTTTATTCCTGTGGCATTCATTAGTTAACTAATTGGAGTTTTTAAAATTGTTTTGTTATTTATTTATTTTGAAGCATAATCTCACTGAATAACTCTGACCTCAAATTCACAGCAATCTTCTGGCAAGTGCTGGGATTAAAGGGGTGCAGCACCATGCCTGGCTTACTTAGGAACTCTTAAGTAACTTTTTGTTTTCTAATTTGACTATAAACATCTTTCTATCATTCTGCTTCATTTTATGCATTTTTCATATGGAGCATTTGTAAACAACAGTTGGATTTGCAATACTGTAAAGTCCTTGTCCTATAAATACAATTGAACAGCTCAGGGAGCTAAGACCAAGTGGTCTAAGCAGAATTTGTGAGCCTGGTTTCAGCCTGGCGATATGTAGGTTTCCTGGTATCTTATTAATTACCTAGCTTTAATTTTATCATCTTCTCTAGAAATTATTTGTTTTTTATTACAAATCATTTTACTACAAACTATATTTAAGTAATTATTGCTGTATTTTAGCTTTCTTAAATGAACTCTGGAAGAAAACCTGTGATATCACCTTGCAGTGATCTTCTCAGCATGTGTTCTATTGCACAGTCACTTAGTACAGTCAACAACTCATAACTGGATCATGAGTTCCTTCTGCCATTGAAGTATTTCTTAATTCTCCCAACAACATGTATTATTTGTCAGTTAAATGTGAGATCACAACAGAAATAAGTTGCTGTTGCCAGAGATTTAAATAACTAGTTAGTTAATTAGTGTGTTTGTCAATTTATAGCATGTCTAATTACTTATTTAATTATATTTGGAAAGAAGATTAAAATCTATGTAAGCAGTAAATGTGTATTTTAATTAAGATACAGTGTTTACTTCTTTTGTAAAACCATTTACAAATCGTTTTATAGCCACTCAGTTGCCCCTCCTCCCCAGCCCCACTGCCTTTTCTATGTTTACAAATGTTTCAGCTGCTAGACTTAAATGGTCCTCCTGATTCAGCCTCCTGAGTATTTGGGACCCACACTAAGCAAAACAAAATTGATGTTTCTAATACCAGCACTTGGAATGTGGGAACAGGGGCAGACAGATTAGTAGTTCAAGATCATGGCTACATAGTGAATTTGAGGCTAGTTTGGGCTACTTATGACCTTGACTCAAAAAAAAAAAAAGATAAAATATTCCCCTCTCCACCAAAACAAGACTCACTACAAAGCTACAGTAATTTAAGATGGTGTGATTTGTTGATACAAATAGACATAGATGAATAGAATTAACAGTTCAGAAATAAATCTATTCATATATGGTCAATTTGTTTTGATAGTGCAATAACCCAATTAAGAATAGTCTCTTCAGTATGGAATCATGTGACAAGTGGATAGCCACGTGCAAACCAATAGGTAGATATGGATTTTACTTCACACCATGTATGGAAATAAACTTGATGTAGCTCAAAGACTGTATATAAGATAGAGAACTATAGCTGGCCGGGAAGAAGCTAAGCAAAGCAGTGTGACCTGGGATTAGGCAATGGTTTCTAGAATCTGATGCCTAAAGCACAAGCATCACAAAAGGAAACTGCATCATACAGGTTTTGTGTGAAGTGAAATTGGGCTCGATGCATAGTATATAGGATATTTTATACTTAGTTATTATATGCATATCATAGTTACATGGTTAGGTTTTTGTCCAGAAATTTGCAGGCCCTTCTAGAATACACGTATAAACTTGCTTTTCCAACAACAGTGATGATGTGGTGTGTCTCTATCTTGGTCTCGTCAGTAGTTTTTATTTTAGCCAGTCTAACTGGCTTATAATGATGCCTAATTCTGTCTTTATGTGGCTTTCCCATTGGCTGATAATGTTGAACATCTTTTCATGTGTTTATTTGTGGTTTATATATCCTTTTCAGCAAAAATGTTTTTCTATATTTTTGTCAGTGTTCTAGTTAGTTTTTTTTTGCTGAGTTTTGAGAGTTCTTTTTATAATCTGTATACCAGTGTTTATTTATTTGTTGGGGTCGTGGGGACTCAACCTAGGACCTCATGATCACTAGGCAAGTGCTCTGTCCTGTGTTATAACCACAACATCTCATCCTATCTTCAAAAAATTAAAAATTATTTCTTGTATATGTATATGTGTCTGAGTACCGCATGCACACAGGAGCCTTCAGAGGTCAGAAAAGGCATTGGATCCCCTGGAACTGAGTTGCAGGTGGTTGGTGCTGCCATGTGTGTGCCAGGAACTGAACTGACTGTAAACTGCTGAGTCATCTCTCCATCCTGCGCATTCTAATAGTAATACATTATTACTTTTGTAAAGGGAAAGTTGTTCATTCCAACGAAGATTAGTTCATCAATTTTTAATTTTATGCTTTACACTTTTGATGTGGTGTTTGATAGCTCTTTGATCCTGAAGATTTTCTCCACACACACACACTCCCTACACATAAAGTTTCATAGTTTTACATTCATGATCTGTTTTCAGGTAATTTGCTATAAAGTGTGAAAATTGAGATTGGAAAAGTTTTTTTTTTTTATTTGCCTGTTTGGATATTGAACTCTATACGTTGTCTTCATGTCTCACTCTTAAGAATAAAATGGGGCAGTATAGCTCAGTAGATCACTTACTTACCATGCTTAAGGCCTGGAGTTTGAACACTAGCGTGACAAAATAAATTCAATTAGTTAATTGATTGACATGAGCATACGCCTGGCAGGATGGCACAGCAAGTAAAAATGCTTCTCATGCAACCTGAAGGCCTCAGTTTACTCCCTGGAATCTACAATACAAAGTTGTTCTTTTCCCACCACACATGTGCCATGGCACACAGTACATATGTCCACATGTATGTATACACATATACACGTATAGATAATAATTTATTATCAATAATTTTTAAATGGACATGCATATCAGATCTATTGCTGAGTTGTGTGTCTGTCATCTACCAGTACCCTGTGAACTTCAATACAATCATACAGTAGTATAATAAATTTTGAAATGGAATAGACTGCTTCCTTCTTTTTATTCTTTGATTTTGTAATTATTTTTACATTCTTCATATAAATACAGAATAATCTTGTTTGTAGCTACAGATGTCTTGTTGGGATTTTCATGAGCTTTGACATCTCTTTTAATAGACTTCTCATACAGATAGTCATGTCTTTTGGAAATTGAATATTAGCTGTGGGATTTCTTTAGATCAAATTTCATTTTTAGCTATTGAGAATTTTTCTTATGAACAGGCACTGAGTTTTTTCTAGATGCCTTTTTATCCATTGGTTGATATAACCATATGGCTATAGAGTGTTGATATGATAGATTACATCGAATGACCTTTTTATTATTAAATGAGGCAGTATCCCTGGAGTAATTCCCACTTAGTTATAATGAAAGTTCATTTAATTCCTTGTCGAATGTTGTTGAGAATTTTATGGATATGTTCAGGAAAGGTATATAGGATATAGACTTTATTTTGTATCTTATATATATCTTTTGGTGTCAAGGTAATGTTTTCTTCATAACATGAATTCTGCATGGGAGAATTGTGTTCTATTTTTCATTTTAAATATTTGGCGTAAATCTAATGAAATCCTGTATCCTCAAAATTTTGTCTTGACCTTTATTTCTCTAATTAAATTATAATTACGTCATTTTACACCATCCAACACTCTTTGTACTATCCATTCTCCTTAAAATTTGTGGCCTCTTTTTCTTGAATTACTATTATTGCATATATAAATGGATACACACACACAAATACAATCTACTGCGTCTGTTCAGTGTTGCTTGTATGTAGCCTATTTTAGGACTGACTATTTGATATAGTAACCGTTTAGGGGGCCTCTCCTCGGGGAAGGTTAATTCTTCTCTCAGTACTTGTTAATTGCCCGTCATTCATTTAAGGTGGACTCTTAGAGTTTCCCCTGTGTTGACATGTCGGCTGGCATTGCCATTGTTCAGATTTTGTTTAAGCAGCCATATTGTTGAAATTTCATGGGTGTAGCTTTCCTGTCATATCTGTAGGATACAGACCACGGTAGGCTTCTTGGTCCTCTGGTTCTTATGATATTTCTTCTCCCTTTTCCACAATGTTCCGCGAGTCTTTGGTGTAAGAGTTCTATTGTAGATGTATTAACTGGGACTGGACACTCCATGGTCAGTTGCTGTCTGTATTTTGATTGGTTGTGGCATTCTGTCATGGTCTCCATCTGCTCGAAAAAGGAAGCTTCTCTGATGAAGGCTAAGACCTACACTATCTGTGGGTATAAGGGTACGCATGCGGAATGCTGTTGGGGAAGCAACAGCCACAGTAGGTTCTGCTCATCTTAAGACCCAGGACCTCACTAGATTGGCTAGATTTCTTTCCTCCTGATCAGGCTTTAAGTCCCATTAAATAACTGTTGGTTACTCCTGAAACACAAATGCCATGATTGTACCTTCAAGGATATCCTGCCGTGCTAATCATTGTTATGATTCATAGGGGTCACCGCAGGACAGGACTTTTGATTGCTTTCTTCTGTTGTGCATAGACCTTCTAATACTGTGAAAGCTAGTCCTCAAGAAGGAAGTCTTGGGGTCAGATCAAGCTTGAGTCCTCCAAGTCCTGTGTTCAAAGATGGTGATGTCTTTAACTACACTGTCCTGTGTTCAATTTCTGGGAGGCAAACAAAGGCAACAGCAATAGCCTACATTGTTATTATTTGGGGGTTCTCTTGGATCCCCCTAGCAAAATCTAAAGGAGGTTTTTCATGATTGGTGCTGGGATTTTTGATAGTCTGTGGCTCTTGGGGGAAGCATTATTTCCCAAATGGCATAACCGTAACTTCATTCACACACACACACACACACACACATAAACTTAGACATATTATATGTTATTTTAGACTAATATAAAGTAATGTAAAATTCCCTGTGGTTATTTCAAACATCCTTAGTGTTATTTTTTCCTCCTCCTTCCTATTGACTCTCCCTAACCTCCCATTATAAATTGCTTTCTTCTGTTGTGCATAGACCTTATAATAATTTATTAATTTCATATTGAGAAAATAGTGGTAGTTTGTGTTTTCTTGCTTTTTCTTGGGACTATGGAGTTTCTAGGTTGCAGATTTATGCATGTAGAGTATTTTTATTATATGATAATTATATACTATTTTTATTATTACTACTATATGTAGTGTCTCTGGTGTTTGATACTGGTCACTATGTCTATTGTTTTGTTTTGTTTTTTTGCTAGTCTTTCTAGATATTTGTCAGTTTTAGTTAGTGATGCTTTTAAAAAAAACAGCTCATTATTTCATAATTTTTCTGCCTTTTCGTCCGGAATTTCATTGATTTATGTTCTTGATATCATTTGGGTTTGATTTGCTCTTTTTCTGGTGAAGGCTTAACTAAGATGAAGGTTTAGATAATTGATTTGAATCTCTTCTAAATACATGCTATAAAATTTCTCTCCCATTTTTACTTTAGCTTTTCCATACATGTTTTGACATATGTTGGCTGTATCCATTGTTTCCTTTATTTCATGGAGATGTTCTCTGTGAGCCCTGTGGCTATTGCAAGGGTGTGCCTTTTTAGACCTACTATGAGAGAACAGTCAGATTCTGTTATTTTTCTGCTACCAACAGAGAACACAATGTGACTTGTCATTTTTATTTTTGAGGCTTCCATTTATAGCCAGTGTATAGTCTGTGTTGGTGTATATTAGCATATACTTTTAAAAGATGTGTATTTGGGGTCAGTGTGATGATTCAGTGTGTGAAAAGCCTGCTTTGAAAGCTTCACAACCTGAATTTGATCTTTAAAACCCACATAAGGGTATGTAGAGAGAAACAACATGAGAAGTTGTCCTCTGGCCTCCACGGACACACCATGGTACACACACATTATATGTACATGCAAGCAACAACAATAAATAGAGTAGACTGAAATAACAAACTTTTAAGTATTTGTGTGGTTTGCCTTATATGGATCATTCTAAAAGCCAATTCCCAGTGGTAGTGGCATTCAGTCCTCCTGTATCCATACTGATTCACCCCCTTGTTCTATCAGCTTGTCAAAGAAGATCGTTGATGTCTCCAGCGTGACTGTCCTTTGATGGTTCTCTGTTCTGTCACTTTGACTTTGTGTACCTTGAAGTCCTGTGGTTGGGTCATATATATACTTAGCACTACTGTGTCTTCTTGTTGCATCGACTCTTTTATCATATAATGTCTCTCTGATAATTTTCTTTACTTTGAAGTTGTCTTCATCTATTATTATTGTATTCATCCTGTTTTCTTTTGAATAGTGCTTACATGACATATACCTTTTACTAATCATTTACTTTCTTTCTGCCTGTACTGTTATATTTGAAATGAGATTTTCACTGGCAGTATGTAGTTCATTTTCTTTTAATTTATTTTTTAAAGATTTCTTATTTTCATTTATTTGTGTGTCTCTGTGCACATGTGTACAGATGCCCCCAGAGGCCAGAAGAGGGCATTGGATCCTCTAGAGCCATAGTTACATGCAGTTGGGAATCACTCGATGAGAGTGCTAGGAACTGATTAAGGGCCTCAGGATGAGCAGCAGCTGCTCTTAACTGCATGCCTCTCTACTAGGTCACTTCTGACACCATCTTAATAGGAAAGAAATGTTCACTTCTTTAAATTAAATCATGGGGGTGGTGAGAGCCCAGAGTCTCTGCTGATACCAAGGTTAATTGGGAAGGGCTCTTACCATCCATCTTGAACCCTTGGCTTTCTCTCTTTACTTTCTTGGCATCACAGAAGCTGAGGATGTTGAGACTGAGCATGCATTGGACTGACTAGGGCACCATCATAGTTTTATCTCAGTGGGCTGACTATTATCTAAATGATTGCTATTTCCTGGCCCTTGGTAGCAAATAGAGAAACCTTTTTTATAGTTCTAGTGAGTGAGTGTGTGTGTGTGGGGGGGGGTGTGTATGTGCAGTCCCTACCAGCCTGCAAGCAGGGAGATACCTGCCTCCAGGCTGTGCCCCCAACTTTGCCACTCACTGGACTCTGTCCCTCCAAGATCCACCCTGCTACCCTATGCACCTGAACATCCTCCCAGTAACCAACACCTCTCCCCCCAGCAACCCCAGCAGACTACATAGGCACAGGTGGCAAACCACAACACTTGGAAAAACAGCAGACTACATAGGCACAGGTGCAAACCACAGTTGGAAGAACAAGCACAGGCATGGACCACACTAGTTGGAAGAAAAGAGTAAACACAGGTGTAAGAATACATTTAACAATTGAAAGAGCAATATAGCACCATCAGAACTCAGTAATCCTACAACAGCAAGACCTGAACATGCCAATGCAACTGAAACACAAGGAAATGAACTTAAAAATTACTTTATGAAGCTGATAGAGGCTCTTAAAGGGGAAAAGAAAAATTCCCTTAAAGAAGTCAAGGAAAAGACAAACAAAAAAATTGGAAGAAATCAATAAATCCCTTAGAGAAAGCCAAGAAAAAACAAACAGGTGAAGGAAATGGTTCAAGACTTGAAAATTGAAATAGAAACAATAAAGAAAACACAAACCAAGGGAATTCTGGAAATAGAAAATCTGAGAACCCGAACAGGCACTACAGATGTAAGCATCACCAACAGAATACAAGAAATGGAAGGTAGAATCTCAGGTGTTGAAGATACGATAGAGGAAATAGATTTACGGGTCAAAGAAAATATTAAATTCAGTAAATTCATAACACAAAACATCCAGGAAATCTGGGACACCATGAAAACACCAAACCTAAGAATAATAGGGATAGAAGAAGGGGAAGAATCACAGCTTAAAGGTACAGAAAACATATTCAAAAAATTCATAGAAGAAAACTTTCTC
Organism: Microtus ochrogaster; assembly: GCF_000317375.1. NCBI lineage: Eukaryota > Metazoa > Chordata > Mammalia > Rodentia > Cricetidae > Microtus > Microtus ochrogaster. The sequence goes on from NW_004949113.1 coordinate 2,200,201, forward strand.
AACCTAAGGAAGAACATGCCTATAAAGG
>NW_004949113.1:2200409-2212060 GCF_000317375.1 Microtus ochrogaster
GAGAGGAGAGAGAGGAGAGAGAGTGAGAGGGAGGGAGAAAGCGCATGTGTTTGTATGAACATACACTGTGCCATGGGAAGTGGTGTGGGGGTCACAGCACAACTTTCTAGGGTACAGTCTCTCATACATCTTGTTCCTGCCTCTGCTACTGCACTGCATACTCCAGGGTAGTTAGTCATGAGCCTTGTTTAGTTGGTATGTATGTCTCTCTGCATTTTCAGTTTATCTGTAGCTGTCAGTCTATAAGGCAAAGAAGGAAACCGAGGGAAATTACTACATTGTTGTTTCTGAAGTTCTGAAGATTATGGCCTAGCTGCTTTCTTTGTCTTTTGAGCCTTAATATGTTTGTTCTATTTGTAATGTCTGGGATTTTGTTATACGTAATGAGAACAAGGAATACCATTCCCATTTCACTCTCCCAACCACATCAATTTTAAAGTGTTTAATCACTTTTTGTCTTATAATAAATTGTTTGAGAACAGTTTGTATGAATATCTATAAATGCTGATACGGCAGTAATAAATAGCTTAGTATGACAGTTCTAATTTATTCATTAATTTGTTCAGATTTTGGTAGGTCCCAAAAGAGTCCAAGGCCTTCAAGTAGGAAGCACTGAGCTTGTTCAATGACTTTTCCGAGGAGAGATGTGGGTAAACTACTACTCACCATAGACAGGGCCCTAAGCAATGAGCACTGCATCTGTGTTCAACTTGGTGAGCCAGTGACTTTACTGTACTTACAGGAGCAAGGTGCTGGGTAGTTATGGGAAGACCGGTGAGCGCAGTAGCTGCATCACCAGAATACCCCACCCCAGCATGAATGACGATGTCACAGTTGCATAGTTGGAGTGACTCTTCTGACCCCCACTTCAGTTCGCCTTCTACCCTCTGTACTTGGGCATCTTCACAAGCCACATGCATCTGACCAGAATTAGATATGCTGGGGCACGGGGGAGGGTAGCTAATCGGAAGAGGGCTGGGATTTCAGGTGAGGGTGTAATGCCCCTCCCCATCTCTTGTGTGTAGTCACACATGCTCTGATTAAGATAGCAACTGCCATGCTGTACCCTGAGGATGGGGTCCTGCAGCAGAGCCACACGCTCAGCCAATCATTCTGAAATTTGACATGATGTAAACACTTGGAGGGCTTTTAAACATTATTTATTTATTACCATCCTCCCCCAACTGAAGAGTGAAAACTGGCATTCCTAGCATGTTCCTAGCTGCTGCTATTTGGAGACTATAATAGAGGAATACTGACTTGATGACAGTTTGTTGATTTTCAATGATGTGAGCTCTGTGTAAAACAAATACAGATGTGCGGGAAGTAAAGTACACTGGACTTGAGAGCGTCAGTTCCACCAGAAACAGGCATGATCTACGCAAGGATGAAAATCCACTCTTGTTGGAACACTTGTATAGAACGTTGTATTTTTAATGGAATGAGTCATTTTCAGTTATATGTAGCCTCTGAGAGGCCAAAGGAGTGGGACACTGAGGGAAATAGCACTCATTTTATTACAGAGAATATAGCCCAGAATGAGAGCTACAGTGATCGGTAATTCTGTGAACATAAAGTAATGCCGATTTTATTGGATCCTAGAAAGTGCATATTTGAGTGACTATGCCAAATTGCATTCTGTAATAGGTATATGACACACAAAATTCTGGTGTCTGGTGTAAGGCTCAGAATTGACATCCAAATTTCATTCTGTAATAGGTATATGACACACAAAATTCTGGTGTCTGGTGTAAGGCTCAGAATTGACATCCAAATTTCATTCTGTAATAGGTATATGACACACAAAATTCTGGTGTCTGGTGTAAGGCTCAGAAATGACATCCGAAGAGCCCGTTCCATTGATCTGAGTAATGTCCAGCTTGGCAGTGACTGCACGAGGCTCACCCCCAAGTTCACCATTCTTTCTGGAGTTCATGAACGGAAATAAAATTGCTCCTTTCAGTGGTAGAATCTAAGTCAAGGATAACCTCGAAACAGTTTTCAGGGGTGATTAGTATAAAAAATAAAATTAAAACAATGTCTTTCTTTCTCTCTAGCTCTGTTGGTTTAGCAAAAGCAGCCTTAGAAGCAATTAATGGATTTAACCTCTTTGGAAACCAGGTAAAAAAAAATTAATTGATTAATTGCATGTTCATGTAATTTTACTGTCTGTTATCAAAGTCATTTCCTTAAAATTTATGACTATCTGAAATGTATGTGGCCGCCCATGCTCGAGCAGCTTTGCTTTGAAATAATTTGCCAATTAAGGTTTAACTTTCATTTGATGGTAGTGGTATTTTTTTTGTTTGTTTTTACATCCTGACTGCAGTTCCCCATTCCCCTCCTATCCACTCCTCCTCCCTTTTTCTTCAAAAAAGGGCAGCCTCCCACCCCCATCAACATCAACCAGTCATGGCATATCAAATTGCAGTGAGACCAGACACCTCCTCTCCTGTTAAGGCTGGACAAGGCAATCTGTTGGGAGAAAAGGGTCCCAAAGCAGGGAACAGTCAGAGACAGCCCCTGCACCCACTGTTAGGAGTCCCATAAGACCAAGTTACACAATTGTAGCATACATGCAGAGGGTCCAGATCAGCCCCATGCTGGCTCCCTGGTTGTTGGTTCAGTCTCTGTGAGGCCCTGTGAGTCCAGTTTAGTTGATTCTGTGAGTTTTATTGTGATGTCCTTGACCCCAGGGGCAGTGGGCTCTGCTAAAGTGATCAGAAAAGGAAGCCTGATAAGGAAGTTAACAAATTGGGCTGAACCAAGACTCCTCTTGAGTTTCTCAAGGCTTCCTGGATTAAAGCAGAAGCATTTAGTATAACAGCAATTTGGAAAGGTCAGACCTGCCTAGGCTGCCAAGGAGAAAATGAGTCAGGCTGAGTGTCCGGGTTGTAGTGATTGGCTTGGTTTTGGTCACGGTGTACCTCCCTTTGAAGAACCTGAGGCCATGATGCTGTTTCCCAGCGCCCCTCTTCTCCAGGCATGTCCACACTGTCTCTGTGACTGCTGTCCCTGCCTGATTAGCAAAGCTGAACTCTTCCTGAAACCTGCCTAACCAGGCATTTTGAGTCTTAGCTATAAATGTTCTGCCAATATTACTTCTGAATGTGGTTTTCAATCTTGTGTGCACATTAGAAACATTGCAGGAATTCAAAAAGCAGTCATGGCAGCTAGGCTCCCTCCTGACCTGGTATAAAAGAAGCTATAGCCGCCCTAGAGTTTTAATGCTCAGGAATTCTAAACTGCAGTCAAGAACATGGCTGTTTTTTAACATAACACATAGTTAAGTGTTACTAAATGGACTATTCATTTGTTATTGCAGGTAGAAATAGAAGCAAATTAGGTCTTTTTCCTTTAGCCACACAAGTAGTAATGGGAACAGATACAGAAAAAAGACAGTCATAAAAGCCTGTCAGGTGAGACAAAACCTAAAAGCAGCCAATTGACGTACCAAAGTGTACATGAAAAAGTGAAAAATGAAACAGAAACTATCAGATCAACAGTATTCAGCAGTCTCAGAAGTGTGTGTTCTGGTCATGAGGCTGGAGGGTAGAGGACAGCCCTTCATGCTGCTAAAGCTCGTGTCCATGGTGATGGTCAAGTTCAGTCATCTGTGTCTCTATTAGAACAAGCAATGGCAGATACTAACTTTAACAGAAAGATTGAGCTGTTAGTTGTAAGGAGGCTCTGGGTAGGGTCAACAGAGCTACAGAGCTGTGGTTTTAGGGAGCAGAGGCTAAAAAATCAATCTGGGGACTGGAGAGATGGCTCAGTGGTTAAGAGCTCTGCCAGGTTCTACTCCTTGCACCCATATGACAGCTCACAACCAACTGTAACTCCAGTTCTAGGGCATTTGACAACCCGTCTGGTCTCTGTGGGCAGCAGGCATACACATGAGGCACAAGCATACATACAAGCAAAACACTAATACACATAAAATAAATATCAAGTGGCCAGAGTTAAGAGGGTCTCTCAAGTAATTCCCATAACACGTCTTTTCCTGTTGTTGTGTTTATTTGTGGGAGGCAAGAGCCTGACAAATGCAGCTAGGTCAGAATCTGTAATTGGTGATGACAGATTGCTCATGTTCTGCAGATTCAAAACATCTGCATCCCTTTGAAATGTGCGGGTGATAATTCTGTGAGGGCTTTCCTCAGTGACGTGAAAGACTTGCTTCTAACTCTTGTATAGTTTGAGTTTTGTTTCCTCCCCTCCTGGAAATATGGGCCATGATGCCTATAGTGTGATAGATATCCCCCCCCCCCGTGATAGATATTTTTAAACAAATGTAGAGTTCACTGATACTCCATCTCAGTGTTAGGAGGTGTCACCTCATGAGATTATTTTTCCTTAGGCATGTGTCTTCAAGACTGGCAGATAAAAACTGGGACCACAACAAATTCTTGATGAGTTTAAATAACTAAGTTACTTATTTGTGACCAGAAAATAGTAGTTTACTGTTTATTTTATCACATAATAGAGAGATTTACCAAATTTGCTTTTTTGTTTGAAATTATCCTTTCATAGATTATATATTTTAAAGGTCCTATTCCAGACAGACAGTTATTGGCCTACAGATTCGTTAGCTCCTATTGTTTCGTGTGTTCACAGACCCCTAACCCATTTACTTCCTTCTGTCTACTTGCTGCTGCTTCTGCCAGAATTCAGGCTCTGGCTTTGATCCTCGGTTCTCCCCCTGACCCAGGGACTTAGTGCCAGTTTCCCACCCAAGCCAGCTGTGGGGTTCTCATATAATCAACAATAATTGCAACTGGGTCAGTTGTGTGTTCTGGAGCAGTGTTCAAATTCATTATTGCTTACGTCACAGTGAATATGTTGTACTCTGATGGGAGCAGCTACTAGCAATGCTTTCTAAAGCCAGTAGGAACGTAGGGAGCCCAGGACTGTTCAGCTGCAGTACAGCTATTGAGGGGGCCTCACTCATCCTTTATCAAGTCATTACCAGAGTTAGAGACTTGTTGAAGATGGTGCTCTGAATGAGGAATCATTCTGTTTTACAAGATAATGCTCACAGAGAACATAAGTTAACAGGAAGCATATATAGCTAGTGAGTTTGACACTTGGATTTCCTGGCTGGTCCTCCTAGGCTAGAAATTTCAGTCAGGTGATTGAGTCCAGGCTTTACAGTTTCAGAGTGTGTGAGTCTTTGGTGTTAGGTAGAATTGGGATGAGATTTAGAATGTGGTTTTAAAACAACTTAAAATGTATGATGTCTGGTTTTTCTCATTTATTTTTTGAGTATTTTTTTTGTAATGGAAGCAGTCTTTCTAGTATCCTTTATTTGTTTTAAAAATATTCATCTTCCCATTAGCGTTATGTTCATTTATCCTGTGTTGTTGACTATGAAATGCACTAATGTCTAAATGGCAAAATTTTTCTTAAATGCTGCAGATCAATTGGCATTTTTTATATATGTCTTTTTATTCAAATTTCTTGTTCTTCAAAAATTTTTTTAAGTGTAGGGAAATTATATAGCCCAATTGTTTATTAAATGGGTTTCTGTGGCAGACTGGATTTTCTCTCTTTGCTCTGTTGAGCCTGAGTTTATCATCTTCAGTTGGAGGGCTAGCCCTAGCCACAAGTGGCTTTTCATGAAGCCAGCCATGAGAAGTATGAAGAGAAGTTGCTAGTGTTGTTACTTGTGATTCTCCTATCATCACTTTGTACTGTAACATATTTTTATACATAATTCTGGATTGTTACCTAAACTTGTTTAGTTTGATAATATAATCAAAATTATTTAGGTTTTCACAAGTCAGATTTATTTATCAAAGTTATTTCTTGATTTATCTCATAGTAGCTAAACTGTTTCTTCATTTAAATGAATGTATTTATTAGACAACTTATAAGATCAAAACATGATTTATAAGAAAAGAGGAAAATATTAAAATAATATCTAATGATTATATGATTGTTTTGAGAAATTCAGGAAATATTGAAAGTATACAAAAAGAAAATAAAGGGCTAGAGAGATGTCTAAGGAGCACTGGGTGTTCTTCCAGAGGACTCAAGTCCAATTCCCAACAGCCACATAGATGCTCACACTGTCTGTAACTCCAGTTCCAGGAGATCTGATGCCCTCTCCTGGCTTTCATGGGCATCAGGCAGTCATGTGATACACAAACATGAATGCAGGCAAAGCATCTATTTATATGTAAAGCATAATAATAATAATAATATTTTATTTAATCTTTAATAATCTCTTACAGAGTTACATTCAGTGATAAAAAGTTTTTGAAATGTCTTTTCTCACAGAAAGACTATCACATGGTTTATAATTCTCTGAAATGTGTTTCTGTTTCGATTTCCAGGGCTGTTCTTGGTCAGTTATATTTGTGGATCTCGACGCTCACAATCGCAACAGGCAGACATTGTGCTCACTGCTACCCCGAGAATCACGGTCTCATGTAAGATGATGTGCTGCAGACTAGAATGAGTTCTCCTTTACAGTTCTTGTGCTGTTATCTACCTGTCACAAGCGCACACTACAGTGCTGAGTTCATGCAGGATAAGGAGATGCAGTGGAGACGTGTCTCCTCTAGCCTCTGATGCTGGGCAGGAAGTGAACAGTTAGGCAGACCTGTCCAGTCCTTTGAGTCTTTTGTTAGACCACAGAAAAATAGACATTGTGTTTCTGTTTTTAACAATTGAATCGTTTTTTAATAATGGGATATAAAAAATTTGTTTTCAGCATGGCACAGTGGCAGACCACGTTTGACTCTTTGTCTGATGAACATCTGTATGCTTCTTGTACCAACTGTATATTTTCCCAGGGATTGTTTATGGTTTTTGCCTTCAAAAACTACACCAAGTAGAATAGTTAACTGTTTTTTATGAGTAATGCCAGATTGTAATGAATACAAAACCAATAAAGAAGTATTATCTGTTTATTTAATGATGTTCTATCCATTTAGCCTACCATTTAAATAGTCTTTGGCAACATTCTGATACATTTCCACATATTTTAGTGAACATAATTTTTGCCTTAAAAATTATGTTAGTGGTTTTTATGGGCAAGCATGTTTCCATTCAATAAACAAATTTCTGTAATATGAATCTAATTGCTTCTGTAATGTAAATTCTAATGGCTATTGATTTACTCAGTTGTTGGGCCTTTTGTTAGTTTTCTCCTTTTCGCTATTGTAGGCAAATTTCTGTACTAACTAAGTTGTGGTAATAAGTATTACATTTTTTACATTCTGTTTAGTTTTAAGTTTTAAGTTACAGCCTAACATTGAAGCTGGAAAATTCCTTTTGTTAATGGATAAAGTGTTATCTGTTCTATCAGGCTTACAGAAACACATCATAGAAACTTCTGTCTGTCTTAAGGTAGCTGTCACTTGATAAGGGTTTTGACTTTGATATGATTCTTCTTGTACCGTGTTGGTCACGTCACCACAGACACTCACAGTCTCTTTATTTCTTATCTGCCTATCTATTTATTTGTTTTTAAAACAGTAGTCTCTTTGTCTTAATGTCCCCAGAACACAGACGCTGCCCTGCTCCCATGCATCAGTTACCCTGCCTTTGCCTTGGACGATGAAGTTCTCTTCAGCCAGACACTTGATAAAGTGGTCAGAAAATTAAAAGGAAAATATGGATTTAAACGTTTCTTGAGAGACGGGTACAGAACATCACTAGAAGATCCCAACAGACGCTATTACAAACCAGCTGAAATTAAGGTACCACAAACTAGGCCATGCTAGCACATGCAAATGGTGGAAAGCACAGATCCAGGAGACTGACTTCTTGATTTAAGATCCTGCTCCATAATAAATAAGCATTGTTTATTGCTAAAAATAATATCACTTATACCATGAGCTTTTCTGGGGGTTGGATGATTTTATGTATGGATGCTTAGAATTGGGCTTGATCCATAGTAACTGCTCAAACAGTATTAATGCTTTTCACCACATGGGCCACATGGATTCACTGGTTAAATAATTCTTTTAGCATTTTCTATCTTTTGCCTATTTCTCTTACATGGTTTTATTTCTCTCTGTGATCTGCTTTTATGTTATTAAGCCAATGATCTCATTAAAGCTATTACTGTGAGCCAGGCATTGTGTTTTGTGTTTAATACCAGCACTTAGGGGGCAGGGGCAGGCAATCTCTGTGAGTTTTAGATCAATCTGGTCTACATAGCAGGTTCCAGGCCAGCTAGGGCTGCACAGAGAGACACTCTCACAAAACAAAACAGCTTGTACTCCTCCACCCACTCCTCCACCTGCGGGTTAGGGGAAGCCACAGCCTGAGTGCGTGCCATCCCAAATCCAGGATCCCTATGCTGACTCAGCTTTGTAACTGCTTGCACTTCTTGCCATTTCTGCTGTGTGATCCTATAGAAAAGCCCCTATTAAAAAGCAAACCAACCTTGGACACCGGCTCTCAGTTCTTTGCCTTATTCCTGCTGCTTACCCCTTGTTTCTCTGTGGCAGCCTCCACTGCATCTTCCCCTTCATCAGTGCTTGCCCTCTGTGTCTTACCTCATAGAAAGGTCATCACTCTTTCTTGAGGCATTACATATGGAGAAATATTACATAGATACGGACATATACACATATATTTCTTTGTGTATGTACATCTTGGTTGTTTTTTTTTTTTTACTCATTTTCTTGGGAAGCCCACTGAGCATTTTCTTCACTGATAGGACATATGACTCTGTTCCTCATCTTCCCCACTTCTACCTTCCCTCCCTTTTGCTTCTCCCAACTTAATTTTTCCTTTGGCATAAACACATTAATGCCTATAACCAAAGATACAAACTAAACCTCCCTGAGTGCTTATTCTTGTCCATTTCCTGTCTTCTGTCTATAACCGTCACCCTGAAAAGCGTGATTTGTGTTTTGTGTGTAGACCTAATGTATTAGTTATGCTACTAGGTTACAGAACTGGAGACAGAAACAATTTATGTGGTAAAAGAGTAATTCTGGCTCCTAGTCCAAGGGATACAGTCCACCAAGGCAGGAAGGCTTGTCTCATTGCTCTGGCAATGTGAACTATGTACTTCTTGAGCAGTCGAGCTAGAAGCAAAGCCTCTGAATTATAACTCCCAAAGCCTACCTTCAGTGCCTTGCCCTGTTGGCTGTCAGTCCAGCCTTACCTCTAAAAGTTCTCACAAGCTTTCAAAACAGTGGCCCTGACTTGGGACACTGTGATTGCCTCCTCCTAGCTTTTGGCTGATTTCACGCAGTTTCAGTGGCTGGGTCAGAGTGATTATTGCTTCTCTCACCTTGTTTTCCTGAACATCTTGGTGTCTGTATTTATTAACTCTTTTGGAGTATTCCGGTTGCTATGGCCACGTCTTCCCCTCCATCCCTACTCCCCTTGTCAGTTTCTGTCTTCTACTTCTGTGATCCACTGTCGTTGTGCTTTTCTTCCTACCAAGCTCTCACTGCTATTGTTGCTAATGATGTACTCTATCCCTGACTCATAGTGTGCCTAGGGTGCCCTGCGCACATGGGCACCTGCTGCTTAGACACACATCTTCACTTAGGTGGTCTATAGGCTGCCTCCATTGAGCTCTGTTCCTCTCCTAGGCCCATATCTGAGTCACTCTAGGCTTCTTCACGCCACTTAACCACATTTTAAAAAAATTAATCATTTTACTGACTGGGCGTGTCTGTGCACACATGCATGTGCGCATGTGTATGAGTATGCTACAGTGAGCATATGGAGATCAGAGAACAGCGTCCACCATGTGGACTCTGGGGATGGAAGTAAGGCCCTTGGGCTTGACAGCAAGTGTCATCTCTCCCGCTGAACCATCTCGCTAGCCCCAACCATTTAACCAATTTTATCATTCACAAAATGTGACTGAGTTAGCCTCTTTAGAAATCCCAATATTTCCCCCTTCTTCAGTCTTACTCCTTGACTTAAGCCAGCAGTTCATAACCTTGAACACTTTTGTTACCAAACAAGACTGAACAGGATATCCCAGCACTCGGGAGGCAGAGGCAGGCGGATCTCTGTGAGTTTGAGACCAGCCTGGTCTACAGAGCTAGTTCCAGGACAGGCTCCAAAGCCGCAGAGAAACCCTGTCTCGAAAAAAAAAAAATTTTGTTGTTGTTGTTGCTTGAGTTGGCATCAGATTAGTGGAGGCTGAGAATGATGCAAACTAGCCCGTGTTGCTCATGAGCTATTTGCCCGAAATGTCCTTAGTACTAAAGTTGAGACAGCAGTTCTGGGTATCATCTTTTCTCTTTGACTTGCTCTTATGGCTTTGAGTTGATTTCCATATTTCTTGTTCCTCCACTCCTAAGTACTGCCAGCTGCCCAGCCTGGAAATAAATGTAACAAAGACTTTGACCCTTCTCAGTGTTCATAACTACCTCCAGGGCTGGAGAGATGGCTCAGAGGTTAAGAGCATTGTCTGCTCTTCCAAAGGTCCTGAGTTCAATTCCTAGCAACCACATGATGGCTCACAACCATCTGTAATGGGGTCTGGTGCCCTCTTCTGGCCTGCAGGCATACACAGAGACAGAATATTGTATTCATAACTACCTCCAAATCAGCCTGTCTTTGAGCAGTGTGAGTCCTGATTTGACTTCCTGCCCATCTGCTGGGCTTCCACTTTTACTGCTTATGCCTTTGTATTCTAGAATTAATGAATCGTGATTGCTTCTTTAACATGTCTTATGATTCTGCAAGTCGGTAGTTTCTGCTGTTTGCTCTGTGCATTACATTTTAGCTGCTTTCTTGCCATCTAACTCTTCTCGGCACTCAAGACAGACCCAGATGTTTTTCAGGCTATGTTGCTAATGTATGTGTATGGTCAGTGTATACTGAACTGTGCTTATTTATTCATTTGCCAGTCTTCCCACTATGCTGTGCGCCTCTGCAGGCATAGTGTCTAACTTTTGTCTCCAGGGCTCTATCTAATTCAGCTGTTTTCAGCCTGTGGGTCATGACCCCTTTGGGGGTTGCATATCAGATATCCCTCATATAAGATATTTACATTACAATTAATAACAGTAGCAAAATTGCAGTTATGAAGTAGCAATGAAATAATTTCATAGTTGGGGTCACCCCAGCATGAAGAACTGTATTACAGGGTCATGGAATTAGGAAGGTTGAGAAACACCGTCTAATGCTAGCTGTTAGTAAGTAGTTAGTATATGTTTATTTAATGACTCTTCTTTAGTGAGTTCAACAAATGAACTTTTGAATAAGAGTTCCGAGAAAATTTTAAAGAATGGTTGTTCTCAACTTGAATTTATTGCTATAAATAAGTTTCTTACATATAACTTAAAATGGGTTGCTCTGGTTTGCTAAAGGAAATCTTAATGTTTTATTTTCTCTTTTAGCTCTTTGATGGTATTGAATGTGAATTTCCCATATTTTTTCTTTACATGATGATTGATGGTAAGTGACCTTTATCCTGAAGTTTAAGATGTAGAATACACGTGTCTTTTTTTTTAATTTATTTATTTATTAAAGATTTCTGTCTCTTCCCCACCACCGCCTCCCATTTCCTCCCTCCCCCAATTAAGTCGCCCCCCCTCCTCAGCCTGAAGAGCAATCAGGATTTCCTGCCCTGTGGGAAGTCCAAGGAACCCCCACCTCCATCCAGGTCTAGTAAGTTGAGCATCCAAACTGCCTAGGCTCCCACAAAGCCAGTACGTGCA
>NW_004949113.1:2216255-2260233 GCF_000317375.1 Microtus ochrogaster
AAAGAAAGACATCCAGTGCCGATCTCCGGCTTCCACACACCTGCACACACATGCATGTTCACCTGTATGTACTCATGAACATGCACATAAGCCACATTCAAACATCAAAGTGAAAATAATAAAATCTTAAAAGAACAGCTGAAGTGAGTGATTCCTTACATTTAGCAATAGATTAGACTTAAGCGATGGTAACTCTGCCTTTTATGTTGTTCTGCTTTCTGAGTCAGTGTCAGATCTAATTTCTGTCTGTTTCTCTGTGTGTGTATGAAGTATTTATATGATGTATGTATGTGTGTATGATGTGTGTGCATGCATTCATGTGAGTGCAGGTGCACACATGCCTGGAAGTCAGGACAACCTTAGATTTTAGTCCTTGCCTTCCACATGTTTAAAGAACTTTCAAAATCACTTTGAAGTCTTTAATGTTGATGCCAGTATCTTACTCATACTTATAAAGAAAAGCGTATTGTAGAAGTCATGAATACTATGATCATAATATTGAATATCTATAACATTTATGCTTAAGCATAGTGAAATTTCAGTTAATTCAATATTTAATTCTAAATGCTAACATGACTTTCTGAAATCAGTTTCTATAAAAAGTCATACCTATTTACATTTCTCTTCAATTTTATGTTTCATTTATATAAAATTTGGCATAATCCTTTTAAAAGGACTTAGAAGTTTTTATAAGTCATAGTGTTTCTATGCTTATTGAGCATGACTAGTCTTAGATTTTGTATTTTCTGTTTTAGGTGTTTTTAGAGGTAATCTTCAGCAAGTCAAGGAATATCAGGACCTTTTGACTCCTTTGCTTCATCAGACCACAGAAGGTATAGTTCCTTTATCACAAATTCTTTCTACCAGCATGCCCTTGTTCATGTAAAATGTGTGCATCAGTCCTTTATAAAACACAATTATATATGTTATATTGAAAAATAAATGAGACCTCAACTGAAATTAGAATAATCTCTTAATTTAGTTTAAAAGTTCATTATGCCTGACAGGGATGGACATGAATGTAGGTGGTCAGTGGCTCTGGTGATGCTAAGGTAGTTTGCACACAGACAGAATTATGTGATTTTTTTTGATATATATCCTTTATTCTGTGTAGTGTTGCATACTATAAAGCACCAGATTTTATCCAAGTCATCAAAAATGGTATGGCTGGTGAGTGTTACCCCCAAGCTCCAGGCCCTAGGACGGCTGCCTACAAAGACTGCTTTCTGCTGAAGGCAGGAGACTCTACTATGGAGACACATCTGGGATTTTAGCATTAAGTTTTGAATGCTTGCCCTTGTACCAGTTCTTTGCAGATAGATTCAATGTTTTAGAAATAATCAAAATGCCAAATCTTGGAGGTAAAGATATATTCATTTCAATCAAACACTGGAAGGACCCATAAAAAAAAAAAAGCTTAATTGGAAACTTCCCAAAGGAATTCAAGGGCAGTAGTCTGGATACCTTTGGTTTGGAAATATTAATAGAATTATATAGAATTATATTCTTATGAGAATAGCTTTAAAAATTTGTATGTGGGTCAACATGTTTGGAATTTTGACATGCTAGTCAAAACAAATCCATAGTCTTTTGGACATAAAACATGGAGTGTCGTTCACAGCACTGGGGCTCATCCCTGTTGTCTATGGAGTTGTGAGCCGGTGAAGGGGAAGAAGGTTCCAGGAACACCTGAATAAAGTACTGCTTATTTTGTTTTACCCTTTCAATGCTTATAATGTTAAAAGTTGTGAAATGGTTATGAATGATTTTTTTTTTTTTTTTGGTATTTCAATACAGGGTTTCTCTGTGTAGCTCTGGCCGTCCTAGACCTGGCTGGCCTCCAATTCAGAGATCCACCTCTCTCTACTTCCCTAGTGCTGGGATGAACCACCACCACCACCACACAGCAAACATTTTTAAATTAAAAATAAATGCTAATTTTTAAAAAGAAGTTTTTTCAATATCCATTTGTTTTCAATATTTGTGTTTTCAATATTTCCTTGTCTTCTTTGAAAAACAGTGCAACAGTGGAATATTTGGAATTTCCACAATCAGGTCTTGTAGTGTTGAGGAAGGGATCATTGACACATGGAAGTGGTAATCTAACATACTCTGCTTTTTGCCTTCATGTTCAGAGTGATGTTCACAGTCTTCCCCGTAGCTCTTAATCTGATTTTAGACACATTTGTCACTACCAATTGATGGATGAAGAAGACAGCAGAATTTCAAGGCTATTGTTTAATTTTATTACAAAAATTAAGTTTACTGAAGACTGCTGTCACAAAATATCATCTGCTGCACCCTACAAAGAACATATCCTTTAAATAATAGTTTTATTTGCTGAAGGATGTGTCTTTTACAGATATGTTTTAATAAAAGATTGTTTGTTTGTTTTTTTTTTGCCTTCAGGGACACTGAATGGTAGAAAACAGGCTTAATATTTAAATAGGAGTTTACTTGCACTAACTAATGGCTCAGAAGTAGAATTTAACTAAAGAGTAAATAGTATCTCATTTATAATGCTTCTTAGACTGACTTTATTTAATATAACTTCTCTTATAAATATAACTCTGAATATCTGTATACTATATATACATATATATCATATATGTATATATACTGTGTGATATGCACATATATGCACATGTGTATACATATACATATATTATACATACATATATATACACGTATGTGTGTATATATTGACTTAAAAGTTTTTGCTGTTAAAGGAGATACACATACATCACTGTCTAAAGCCTAATATACTCTTGGATTAGTTCTAAAGTCAAGAAACCTCCCCACATGGATTTCCCTAGCAATATCTGAAATGACCAGAATGTTAGACTTCTCTGTATCTCACTGAATCTGTCCCCTGTACAACCCGCCGCTGTCCCTGCTGTTCTGTCCACACAGTTTCTTCAAAGGGAAATTTGGGGAGAACACTGTTTTGTTGTATTTTAACGTGCTTGCTTCTAAACTAAATTAAATTTTATTTTATTTTACTCTACAGGATATCCTGTAGTACCAAAGTACTATTATGTGCCTGCTGACTTTGTAGAATATGAAAAGAGAAACCCTGGTAGTCAGAAACGGTTTCCTAGTAATTGTGGCCGTGACGGAAAATTGTTTCTTTGGGGACAAGCTCTTTATATCATTGCGAAACTCCTCGGTAAGTGGAGCCGATTGGGAGCCTATTTTCTTTCCCTGTTATCAGGTTGTTAGCAATAAATATAGCTTGGGCGATGTTCTTCCTTTGGATGAAATTGGATTTGGGTGGATTTTGCCCTGTTAGTTCTTTGGTGAGTCTCTAGACTGTAAAGGTGAGGATGGTATCCAAGAGCTCCTGAAAGAAAGGTGCAGTAGGTGCGGGTGTGCTGTGGCTGTGTGTGACGGTCTCCGCATCCAGCCTGGAGCTTGTAGCAGAAGGTTGTGAAAACTGTGAGTGGGTTTTGTCTGACTTGCTCTAACCAGCATTGTTGAGCACTGCTGTAGTAAACTACTTGGTCATCTTTGAAAGTTGTCTTTTTACCAGTAAATATATGTTGGTAGTTTTCTTTCCTACTAGTGGCTTAATAAAACTATAATTATTTAAATTCTTTAGCTATTTCTGGAACTGAAAAAGAATATCTATGAGAAAATTTGGCAAAAACAAAAGACTTATTATGGTTTTCCCATCCCATACTTCTGTAACATCTCTAGTAATACTGGCACTTTACCAAAACGGTTGAGATTTAGAGTCAGGATCCATGTATGACAGATTATGAAGCAAGCAAGCTAATAAAAACAAAAACAAAGCTTCTCACTGTGTGATATACTATTGCCTTTGTTGTTTGAGAATGTGCTGGAAAAATGAACATCTTTGGCTTGTTTTCATCATCAGTGAGGAAAGAAGATGTTGGAGGCCTGATTCCCAAGGCTCAGTTCGAGCTTTTCACACGCTTTGCCCAAAAGCACATAAGCCAGGCAGAGAAATCAAGCCGATGCTCCTTTCGGTTTGTTTCTGTGTCTGTTTTCTCAGTCTTGGTGTAAATTTAACCCTAATTAAGAGCATGTAGTTTTCCCTTTTTAAAGAGGTAAAGGAATTTGTTTTGTCTCAGCAACTGTTGATACAGGTGCTGCTTGCTTCCAGGCTCACAGAAAAGATACAAAGACTATTGTGGCTAGAAAGTCAATGTCCATCTCATCTTTTTGAATGGAAAGGTTTTGAGACTCAAAACCAATTTAAACACGTTTTAGCTGAGGGGCAGCTAGGTGAGGTATGAATGTCAAGGACATGATGAAATGTTTCTGTGACCCTGGATCTGAAAACTGACCTGGGCCTTGAAACCATAAACCCTTTTCTTCCTGGTGTTTGGTAAATTTCCAGCTTGGAGTTGCTGCAGTTGGAAAGAGTGCTAGCCTAGAGAAGCTCCGGGAAAAGCTGACGGATGAGGAAACTGCACCCTCCACAGCAAACTGACCTATAAAATCAGGATTTTAGAACATTCTCCCTCTGCAGAAAAGCTCTGCCGTTCTCACTGCAAACCTGTGTCAAATGTGTGCAGGTCTTTAATGTAGGTCACTTTTTCCTGTGAGCAGGAATGTATAAGTTCTGTTTCCACTTCTATTTCATGGCCCAAATGAGCAAGAACACTTCTGAACTGTCCTAAAAAGATGGCCGTCTTTTCCTACCTCCTGAAGTTCTGAAGGCGTTAGAGAGCGTGCAGAAGGAGTTTGCATGAGATCATGTACTGATTTCCATCTGCGAGAAGGGAAATCCGTGTTGTAACCCGCCACGTTGGCCTACCGCATCATCTGAGCATGCTTGCTAGTTCCAATCAGCATTTAGGAGGCTGGGTAATTTCACCGCCACTCTGAATTCTTGAGCATTTCATAACCCTTCAAATGTCCATGGGTGTGCATTAAGGTTCTAGACATAGTATTTCCTAACAAAGTTGTATTTAATCATTAAAGGAACTTCAGTTTGATATCCCCACAATGAAAATAAAAGGACAGTTAACTGGCATTAGTGTTTTTACATGTGAATCATGTACAAGTGAATGCAAAAGGATCTTTAGAAATACTCAGATGTTCACTAATTCAGGTCAGCTTTTACCCTGCTGAATCTAGTGAGGATGCTATGCCGTGTGCATGCCTACGTCAATTTTATGCAACAAAACTGTGCCTCTTATTCTAGTGATGAAGAAAGATACTATGTATAGTTTTCTTAATACCCACTGTTTTCAGAAAATGAGTCATTTTTACAATATATCCTTTTTCTTCGAAATTGAACTTCTAGAAAGTCAGTTTCTATTTAATAAGTAAATTATAAATGTTTATTTTAAATCACATGATGTATTTTAAGACCTATTTGACTGTTATTAAACCCATCATCTGTAATGCTTTCAACTCTTATTTAACTTGAAAACTTGCCAACCACAAGATTGGTCTGTAGAACACAGAGTACCTTTTTGATGTTTTCACAGAAATAAATAAGCCTAAAATTGTGATCTTTGAGCTAAAATATTTTTGTGGGAGTACAGAAGGTAGCTCTAGACAAACTCCTTTTAAAAGTAGCAGCAAATGATATAATGGGTTTATGTATGGCTTTTTCATACTTCCTTAGTTTCAGTCAAACCTACCCTTATATTTTTTTATTCATTGGCAGTTTCACACAGTATACATTCGCCCCGTTACCTTCTACTTTTCCCTACCACGCTGTCTAGAGCCGTTTTTCCCAGCAAGTCCGCCTACTTATATTACTCTGTTTTCTACGACCCAGGGAGTTTGATCAGAGTTCTTGGCATGAGTTCATTTCCAGATGCATAGGCAACTTAGCAGTGCTTATATCACTGAAGAAAAATGACTGCCCCTCCCCTGTGGCCAGTAGTTGCCAATAGCCGAGAACTCGCTATATAGACCAGGCAAGCCACGAGCTCAAAGATCTTGCCTGTGCCTCGAGTGCTGGGTTAAAGGTTTATGCTGCCATGTCCAGCTCCGAATTAGTTTTTAATCAAAGTTTAGTATTATGGGATCATGTCCAGCCATCTTCACACAAAGAAGAAAGTCTTTGGGACTCAGACTGCAGTACTAGCCATTTGAATAAAAGCCCACACTTTCATGTCCTCCTCTAGAGAAGCTAAATCGAAAATAACTAATATCTCCATCGACACAGAAGACTACCAAAGGTGTGACACAGCTTTAACCAACTTTTGGTTTTTCTAGCGTGGCTGTTTCATTAGCAAACTGCAGATTTCCACCCCATCACCGTCTTGCCAAATCATCTATATTAATTTTTCTATCATCAGGGACTGTCATCACCCAATAGCTTTTATTTTTGTCTTTAAGAAATAAGTTCTTACTGTGTGCTCCTTTCACGTGTTGACTATGTGGTATCGTTCCTTCAGTTGTAAACACCTTGGGGTGCCCCATGACCTCATTGCAGATGGCAAGGCGACTGCACCTCTGTTCTAACACTGCCTGAAGTTTTGTGTCTGCCGTCCTTTCACCGCACGGGCTACCTGAAGGATACCCCAGTCATGAGCAAAGTTTATACCACTTATCACGAGTTCTGTCCTCTATTTAGATAATTAGGCCTTAGATTAAATCTGCAGGCCGTTATTACCCCGGTGTAGTCATGCCTGTACTGTACTAAATATCTCATGCCTGGCAGGTTGCTAGTATAAAGCACTGGGTAAGGCTGCCGATGACTTTGCCTGCATTGGCCTAGGACAGTACCTTTCAGTACTACCAAAGCTTGTCAGAAGTTGAGGAGTTTTCAGGTCAGGTCCAGCTTGTTTTCTGATAACTTTGGTTAACAGTGGTATCTTTAGTAATATGGTACAAATTCCTAGTTCTAGTGGGCAACCAGTGGCCTGTGGAAGTCTCTGGGACTGTACTGACCAACAGCTCACCAAATGGGCTCACTCCTGGCACTGGGAGTTTTGTTTAACAACCCGTGGCTTCTGGGAGCAGGATTACCCATGCAGACTATCCATCTGTGAAGAAGTTTGATTTTTTTGTTTTTTGTTTTTTTTTTAATTTGGTGTGACTTCATTTTTTTGAGACAGGATGTCACTTTGTAATTCTAGCTAGCTTGGAACTTGCTATGTAGATCAGGATGACCTCAAACTCAGAGAGCTGCCTGCCTCTGCTTCTCAAGGACTGGTATTAAAAGTGTGTACTACCACACCCAGTCTCAAATTTTGTTTTTAATAATGTTTCCTATATAGCTTACAATGTATGTAGGTTTCCACAAAGCTTTTTCATGTCTTCTTAGTTTGGATTTAGCCTTTCTCTTACCCCCTTCTTGGCTTAAACCTTTTCGCCCTCTGTATTCCTCCCCGACATTCTGATCAGATCTGTTCTCTGACTTACCCTACGAAAGGTCTCTTCCCCTTCACCCTCTCTGGGGCCTTTCTGACTTCCTGGCCTCTACAGACAATCCAAGTTAGACACACCAATCTGGAAACTGAGAGAGAACACGCATGCAGTGTTTGCCTTCCTGGGCCTGAATTACTCACTCAGTATATTTTCCAGTTCCATCCATCCTCCTGTAAATTTCATTCTTTATACTTGAATAAAGTTTCATCATATATGTGTTCAACATTTTCATTATCCATCCATCAGTTGGTGGACTCCTAGGTTGATTATGTTTCTGAGCAATTGTAAATAAACAGCAAAAAAATACGGGCAAGTGAGTACCTCTGCAGTGTACAAGTCCTTCAGATAAATGCCCAGGAGTGGTACAGACATCACGTGTTAGCTCTTGTCTTACTTTTTGTGGAACCCCCCCCCACACACACACACACTGATTTCCATAGTGGTTACACCAGGTTACACTCCCACCAACAGTGTGTAGGATTACCCTTCCCCCACATCCTGCCCAGCATTTGTTGTCATTTGTTTTATTAATGATAGCCTCTCTAACTGTGGCATCCAGGAGACTACAGCAGGTATTGTAAACGTGTTGAGGACGTTTAGATTATTATACAGATGAGCGGCTTTCTTAGAAGTGAAACATTTTATTTAATTGTTGCTTACTACTAGGGCTAGAGAATTTTCATAAAAACTATGCTAGCATCCTTTTATTGATTATTTTGCTAATTTCTGTGCCTACCCACCTTACCTCTACTGGGAGGAGGGTCTAAAGCAGGCCCCCAATATGGCAGTGCCACTGACAGTGTCCTAAATGACAGTATGGGCTCGGCTCAGGCTGGACTCTGGCCAGGTAAACAAAACTTAGCATCCTTCAGCAGTCTTTTGAAGTGGGTTTCTGTTTGTTAGGAAAAGCCCTTAGTTCCCTAAACCCACCCACTACAGCCAACTACCCGTGGCAATGGGCATCTAGTTTCTGATTCACCCGAACAAGCCTATCCCAGTCCAGAGTCTCCTTGCTAGTCCCCAGGCTGTGCTGACAAGGCTTTCTCCCCCCAGTTGCTGCTCTCGGTCTCCACCCCACCCCTAGACAGCCACATCAGTTTGGTCACCAAGTAAGCATTCTTTCTACCCACCCAATGGGGGTTTGACTGCTTTCCTTTACAGTCTTGTCCTGGAAATACTTGATAGTAGAAATCCTCTCTTCTTTCATCCATGGTTTGTTGTAATGTTAAAATATTAAAATATAAATGACCATTTACATACATTTTATTCATTATCTCTCCTCATGAGAAAACTTAAGCCATTGAATTGACACCATGAGGACCTGTACCTATGTCTCCTGAGTGACAGAAATCATGATGGATTGGGGGAGGGTGCGGGGGTATGTGTTTGGGAGTGGTGTGGGTATGTGGTGTGTGTGTGTGTGTGTGTGTGTGTGTGTGTGTGTGTTTGGCACGTGTCATTACTCCTCTAAGGGTATTTGTCACTTTTACCACTGTGGAAGTTAATGCAATGACAAGGACAATTGGTGTGTCAATGCTCACTAATACTACCAGTTTCGTTTCTTTTGTTTAGTGAGTCAGTCTAGGGAGGTTTCTGTGTGTGAGTCCCAGGTACTAGGAATATAGGAATGAGGAGAAGCACACAGCCTGTGGAGTTCAGTGCACATTGTAGAAATGGAATGTGCACATGCACATAGAAGTAGTGCCCAAAGAAATACAGACGGCATGCAAACAATCTGTTCAAGGACCTGCTAACCACATGATTTGTTATCTGTTTTAGTAGATTTAAGCTTGGGAAAGCTTTTCTTAACTGATCTGTCATCACTTAAAAATGAAGAATAAATAAATAAATAATTTCATTTCTATAGAATAACAGCGACACAATATAAAATAATGCCAATTGTGGGATTTATTTTTACATTTTAATGATGATACGAATGAACAGGGGGAATAATTTGCTTCTTTAGAATATGGGTATACAAATCAACCCTGATTCACAAACTAAACTGAAATCAACAAATTGTTACATGTAGATACTGCAATGAAGCCTGTGTTTGGTTTTCATTTTGGAAAAGAAGTTTTTTCTTCCAAATAAAAGTACATCTGCTATATGATAGCTATGAACAATTCACTTAAGCATTGGTGTGCGAATTTTGTGATCTGTAAAATGAGCAGGCTGTTAGAATTAATACATGCTCAGTGTTTAAACAATAGTAAGATCTTAGTAAGCACCTTTTAAGGGTTCCTGCCCTTGCTGATTTTTCTGCTGTTCAGAATATTTTCCTATTATTAATGAGAACTTCCAGCAGTTACTGAAATACCCTTTGGTGATTTTGTTTCTTGGACAACATTGCAGACATGCTTCAGAGTTACCACAAAATAGAACTATAATGGAAAAATATTCCCAAAGCTGCAGAGAATTTTACAATCATTACCTCCCTGGTCTGTTTTCAGAAGTACTCATTACCTAAAAGCAGTACCTAAAGCATTGTGGAAAATGAACTGTCCTTTTTGAAAAATAAAAAATAAAGGATCTATGGATATAAGCACATTTGTACCAAACTCGGCGTGGTATTGTTTTTTTATATGGTCACTGTATAGCTAAAGATGAAAAGTAAAATGAGCATGCTCTGTAGGTTAATTGTAATAAAATACAGGGTGTATCAATGCATTTTAGTAGACGTTAATTTCAGTTTTTAGTGCTAACTCTACTCATGTATAGATGTGGACATAACTAAGTTAATGTGTAAATGTAAACATGTCTAGAGTGGAGATTGTCCTGCAAATTTGCATAGTATCTCCCAACTTGAATCCCAACAAGTTACGCAGAATCTTATTTCAGGGGTGCTTACCTACTGCCAACTCTCCCTAACACAACGCCTCCAAGTCTCAGGTGCTGGTGACCGTCACCCAGGTGTGGTCTACCAAATGCCAGAGAAATACTGACTTAGGGCTCTCTTCCCCACCTGCCTGACCCCAACTCTCCCATCTAGATGTTGGCTTGCTTGCTCTGTACTTGGATTTTATCAAAAGTTGCCATACGAAACTGCCACGTGGAAAGGGCTTCCCTGTGCACTGCCACACGGAACTGCCATTGTCTTATGCTGGTCATTTGTGTGGTATGTGTATATGAAGGAGCATTTGTATGAAGATGTGTGTATTTAAAGTCTCAGTCACTTTCTTTTTTCCGAATCTGTTCAGTTCTTCATATGAGTGCCCTCCTGAGCCCATTGACATAGTTTGTGTTACTGCAGGACGCGTCCATTTCACCCGGACTATCTAGCTTGCGGCCACACACTTTGTATTCGCGTTCCCACTTCGGTCTCCGAGTATTTCTTTCTGTCACTGTTCTTGAGTGTGTATTTATTTTGGGGTCGGTTTAGCCATTTCCCAGTGTTATTTTACCCTTTTCTGTGCCTGGTTTGAATTTGATATTCTCTATTGTCTTTCTATTTCACTAATTATGATTTTCATCATTTCCACTTTTCTGCTTTGGATTTAGTTTTGTCTTTTCACCCATCACCTGAAGGTGGGAAGTTAGGAGACTGGTTTTATATTTTAACTCTATTTAATATGTACATAAATGGTGGATATTTTCCCTATGAGAAGCACTTTTTCTACAGCCCCTAAATTTCGATGTGTTTATCTTCATCCTCCTCCCTTCCTCCTCCCCTCCTCCTCCCCTCTTCCTCCCCTTGTTTGGGCATGAGGAATACTGGGGATAGAACCGTGTATATGCTAACAAGCGCTCTGAACCTGACCCTGAAAGTATTTTCTGATTTCCCTTTGATTTTGCATTTGATCATTGGTTATTTATGAAGGTGTTACTGAATTTCCATATATTTGTAAATTTCTGAAATATCTTTGTCACTTGCTTCTTATTTCATTGCACTGTAGTGAGAGAATGACCTAGCACATCTTATCTCTCAGGGACTGGGCTGAGGAAAACAGATACTCGTCTCTTGTTGAGTGAGATTTCCTGTAGTTGTCTCTTTTGGCTCACAGTGTTGTGTATTTGGTGTGTTGTGCTTTGTTTATGACGTCACTTGCTTTCTTTTTGCAGTTGATGAGTTAATCAGTCCTAAAGACATCGACCCTGTCCAGCGCTTTGTCCCACTCCAGAATCAGCGTAACGTGAGCATGAGATACTCCAACCAGGTAAAGAGATAATTCAGTTCTTAATTTAGATTTATCCAAAGGCATCGAAATGTTTGTTAAAGAAGCAATTTTATTCAAAATGTATTTTTTCTTGCTCCTTCTGTCAGAAAGACATCTTTTCACTTAAGATTAAGTAGCAAGGGTTATTTGTTGATAAGGAAGTCAAATTAAGTGTCCTCCATATAGAGGGATTCCAGACGTCATGGATGTGGTGCATGTGTTTGCAGGAGGATAGCAGTGTGCTATGGAAGCGAGTAGGGAGCCACGGGAGAAGGAGTAAGAGGCCACGGGAGAGGAAGTAGGCAGTCACAGAAGGGAGTAGGGGACCACAGGAGAGGGAGTAGGAAGCCAGGGAAGGGAGTAGGAGGCCATGTGAGAGGGAGGTCCTATGCTTGATGTCTCCTCCTGTGTCTCCCTGACAGGACTGTGTACCTGGAGAGAGCTGTTCTTAGCACATTGTGCCATGTTCTGGGAAGGGATGGTTTTTAAGTTCTCATGTTTACCAGCCATGGATTTAGACTGTGTTGTGTCAACACACACTAAAGTGTTTGCAGTATCAGCAAGATTGATGTTGACTTGAGCAAACCCTCAACTATTAAATGATACCAGTAATGAGAACTGTTAAAATGAAAATGCTATAGATTGTGGGAACTGCCTGAGGAGAAAGGAAATGAACCTGTGTGTGCCTGGGTTTCCAAGCAGTTAGCATGCATTTAATAAAAGTGGCATCAGCACTTGCTGGTGATATGCTTACAAATCCAAATGCTGGTTTTAAAAAATGCACGTATGCACGCACGCACGCACGCACACACACACACACACACACAGAGAGAGAGAGAGAGAGAGAGAGAGAGAGAGAGAGAGAGAGGAGAGAATGAATGAATGTTTTAAAAAGCTTTGTGTTAATATGAAATAAGAAATTTCACCGACCTATTATCCTCTGTAAGGTAAGGACTGACCTTTATCTTATGCCAGTGTGTCCTGCCAGTGTACAGCCTGTACCATGTGAGATGTTCATGTTTACTTAAGAAGTATAAAATGAGGAGTCTATCTAAAGAGCAGAGTGCCGGGACTCCGCTATTGCCAGACTGTGTGTACATTCAGACTGTCATTTACACGGTGTTTCACGTGCTTGACCTAGTTCTCCAGGGTGACAGTATATTAAGCCTTTTCTTAAATTGAGGTGTAGGAGGAGATAGAACAACAAAGCCTGTTATAGGCGTGTGACTAGCAAAAGTTCCCTTTTCTCATGCTTGGCATACGTCGGGCAGGTTGCAGCCTGCCTGTGGATTACAGAACACAATATACTTGCAGTTCTTTCTCTCCTACTCGAGAAAGTTTTTTCAGAGCACAGAACAGTAAGGGTAAACTTAGAGAGTGTTTCCCGCTAACTACTTAGAATTATTTGCTAATTTTGCTGAAGGGCTATGCCTGGCAAGCCTTCTAGATGCAGCCACTTCTTAGCTAAGAGAGTTCTCTGGGGTGAAGGCTGGGGCTCCTCTCCTGCAGCATGAGCAGAGAGTGTCTGTGCAGCATTAACCCGAGTTTCTGCGAGGGAGGATGAGGATTCCCAACAGGAAACTGCTGGGAACTAGGACTGCCCTCTCCATCGGCAGCAAGTCCTCTTGTGCTGCTTTCTTACCGTGATAGCGTGCTTGACATGCCTGTAGCCATTGCTGGGGCTGAGGGCGTGAGACGTGGGGGTCAGGAATGCACCAGATAGCAGCCCTCTCTTTGGTTTGTTTTGGGGCTGGGTTGTGACTGGCCATGTTGAAAGCTGTGAGTAAAGAGTCTCTCGGGATTGACCAAGTGCTCTAAGCTCTGCCAGATATTCTGAAGGTAAACAGAGAGCAGTGAAATACAGATGATGCCTGAAGGAGAATCTGCCGTGAACGGAAGGTGTGGCAGGAGGTCGCAGGTCAGCCTCTGGCCTTCACAAGTCGCTAGAGGCCACAGAACTTGGAAATGTAGTAGACACACAGAATTCAGTGTGGGGAAAGACTGCCGAATAAGACCATTAAAGGGAGAGGAGCTTTGGCTAGTTTTATGGAAATGAAGCTGAGCTTCTGTTCCCATGGAGATAAAGAGATGTGCTTAGTAATCCAACAGCGTATAGCAGTGCCACGCAGGAAAGATGCTCAGGTATCCTTGCCCATGACTCCTACCGAGTGTCAGCCATGTACACGTTTAAGTAGTCAAAAATTTTAGCTATTGATTGAATAAAAAATAGCTCTTTAATTTGAAAGAAATAAAGGCCACAGGAAATTACAGAGAAAGTTCCTAGGAATCCTTCCCACAAGAAGTCACAGAGAACACAGAGTTTCCAGGAATCTACACCCTCAGATCCTGTGTACTTTATTAAACAGTATAAAAATCAGAAAACTAGCATCGGTGCAAGCTTTCGTTGAACCAGTTGCTCTCACACACATTTGTAGTGCTACATCTATCTACTGCATCACATGTAGCGCGGCGCCACTGCACGGTGAATATGTCACCACAAAGACTTCCATCTTAGGCCCATGCTTGCTTCTTTTGCTACCAATGTGTTCTCTTTTATGATTTATATTTTTTTTCACTTCAAGACTCTTAAATATCAATTTGAAGACTGTCTTTTCGCACTTAATGTATAACTTAACACTTCTGTGAAGCCTTAACTAATTATTCTTTATCAATAAAAAATTAGGAGTCAGATATTGGGGTAAGAACCGGAAAGATGAGAGAAGCAGGGGAGCAGCCACCAGTGACTTCCTACCTCTTCCGTTTCTTCCTCCAAAGGGGCGAGATCCTCTCCCAGCCCCACCTTACTACTTCCTCTTTCCTATCTGTCTATAGTCCTCCAAACCTCTATGGTTAATTTTGGTAAGCTAGTAGCTAGCTCCACCCTCTGACTCCACGTAAGCTTTATTTGTCAGAACACAATCAAAACATCACGCAGCTCTTCTGTAAGAGCAGCCAGTAGTTAAATGTATCTATGGTTTGCTTCTTTTCATGACTGAGTTATACTCCACGGTATGACTATACCATAGTTTATTTTACCATTGCCTTGTAAAGGACACGCTGTTGGGTGTGAATATTTCACTATTTCCCCTCTGGTCATTGAACGACAAGTCCAGTTGTTATAATTTCTATTCACCTACCAGTCTGATTAAAGAAATTCATTAAAGTGAAAGACAGTGCACTGTGCTTACCTCACTCTGCCTTCTCATTGTTATTTCCTTCCAGTGTTATTTTCTGTTTCAGAAGCGTCTTTATATTATCTGTGGGTAACTCTTCCAGCAGCCAGTTCCATAGTTTCCATTTGTCAAGGAACATTTTTATGTTGTCTTCAGTACTGAAGTGTAGGATTTGTTTGTTTTAATATAGGAAGGATTCCTGGTCGATGGCTTCTGTAGTTTGAGATGAGAAATTCTGCCAGTTTAAAACTGTTGACTGTGCGTTAAGTCTCCTGTGTCACTATTCCCAGCTGATAGATGAATCTACCTTCTATGTGGCTCTCTACTTCATGGAGCAGGGGTTGAATAGATTTGCCACACTCTGAAGCCACTGTAGGTATGGTTAACTACGCTCACATAGGAATTTGTACAGAACCGTGGGTAGGCAACTGGTGCCTCTGTTGAGAAACTAGGACTAGGCTCTGCATGGTCACTGTTTTTGTGCCCTGCTCCTATGATGAGAAAAAATGCTTTCTTTTGTTCTCTTGGCTGTGTCTGTCTGTTGCTTTAAACCAACCTCTCCAGGACCCAGCCTAGAGAGTGCAGGGTCTCAGAATCCCACTTGGATGCCAGTATTCAGACTCAGATATCTGAGCAGTCTAGCTTACCTGTTTTCAGTCTTTTGGAACCATCTGTCTGGGGCACCTTTTCCCTCATACCAGAATTTTTTAATGGATAATTTAAAGTCTTCTAATGAATAAAGAAGGAGTTTGTGTTCCTTGACCTTTCTCTAAAATTATTTTTCAAAACACTAATAATATCATTTAAAGTATTTTTCTAACAGCTTAACACATAATTTGTACTTCATAAATTCACTAAAGTAAGTGTTTAGTTCAATAGTTTTTGCACTGTATGTACTAAAATCAATTTTACTTTAAAAAAAAAAACAACTCCTGCACTTTTAGTCATGGTTCCCTCACGGTGTTCCCCATCTCTGTGCTTTTGCTTATTTGTATGATCTGTAATATTTAGTGACTGGCATTTTTTCTCAGCATAACATTTTTAAGATTTATACCAGCCGCAGGACTTAACAACACTCCAATCCCTTTATGGTAGAACAACATGCCACTTAGGTTTATGGTATATTTTGTTTATGAACATATGAATTGTTTCTAAGCTTTGGCCATTATGAATAATTCTGCTGCCAGCCTCCCAGTGCAGTCCCTGTGTTCCACATGCCTTCATTTCTCTTGGATATAGCTAAGAGTGAGATTGCTGGATCATATGCTAAGCTGCAGTTGAACTCTCGGGGAATTGCCAGACTGACTTCCGTGTGACTACACTATTCTGCATTTCCTCCAATGTGTGAAGGATTTCATTCTTCTACATTTGTACTAATACTTATCTCCCTGGCTTTAAGGTAGCGGGGGTGGTGAAGTTGTACCTAACTGTGTTTGATTTTCATACCCCTAGTTGCAAAAAATAATCATATTTTTATATGTTTGCTGGCAGTTGAGTTACCAAAATTCTCTGTGTCCCAGATGATTCCTTTGTATAACTGCAAACATTTTCTCCCATTTGGTAAACTATCATTCCACTTTCTTGTCATTTGAAGCATAGAAATTTAAAATTTTGATGAAGTCCAGTTTTTCTTTGATTACTTTTGCATTAGTGTCATGTCTAAAAGCCATTACCTAGTTCAAAATCACAACCTTGTAGCTTACGCCTATCTTTTCTTCTAAGAATTCTGCAGTACTATCCCTTAAATTTAGGTGTGTTGTCCATTTTTCCTGAATTTTTGTATCTGATATGAGGTAGGAATCCAACCTCTTTCTTTGCTTAATCTCTAGTTGCCTTCATTTCTGAGTAATTTCTAACATACACTTCTAAGTGGAGTAAATATATACAATGGTCATTATTTTAACCATTCATAAAGCAAATGGTGTGTTGGCTTTAAATACATTGGCAATATTTATAGCCATCACCAACCACTGTCCATGCTAAAACCTTTTTAATAATCTTTGTCTCCAACAAAAACTCATTTAATGACAGCTCCCCCTCCCTCTACCTTGTAAGCCCTGTTATACTTTCTGTCTCTGAATTTGTCTATTATAGGCAAATAATGTAGGCAGAATCACACAATAATCATTCTTCTGCTTCTTGATCATTTCACTATGCATAATTTCCAGGATAATTTTGTACTTTTCATTAATGTGGAGTTCCTGTTTCTTCCTGGTAGTTATTTTGCTATGTGTCTGGAGTGATTCATTAGCTGATTGTTTATAGTACAATAAATGTGCCGATTATTCTCAGACTTAAATTAAGTAGTCTCCTCCCCAATAAGAAGTGGAGAATGTAATTGGGAGGTTTTTCCTGGCTAGCCTTGTTCATGAGCCAAGTGTCTGCTAGGAAGCAATCCAGACCCACATCACTCTGCCCTTGGCGAATGCAGGAACATTAAGAGCGCTCTTTGCTGGAGCTTCTAGCTGCCCTGGAGGCAGTACAAGCCTGTGTGTTTAATGCTGTGGAGGAAATGTCCTACTGCCTAGCCGACTAGCTCCCTGCGGAGCTGGGCACTCAGTCTCAGCGCCATCCTCACTTCTCCCCCCTGTACTGTGTACCTGCAGAGTACCCTTCCAGTTTCCACTCTCGGTGGTGGGTCTGCGCTCGTGGCCAGCATCGTGGGTGTCACCCTCAAATCTAAAATTGTTTGGCAAGATTTAACAGGAGACTCTCGCTTCCAGCACTTTTGTTGCTGTCTTCTGCAGTCTAGGTTTTCAGTAAACTTTGAGTAATTTTTGTTGAGTGTTAAGGAGCAGTTACATGGCCAAAAGGCCATCTGTGCAGAAAGCTGAGTTTGCTGCCCCACAAAAAAAAAAAAAAAAAAAAAAAAAAAAAAAAAAAAAAAAAAAAAAAAAAGGTTATGGGGCTGGAGAGATGGCTCAACAGTTAAGAGCATTGGCTGTTCTTCCAGAGGACCCAGGTTCAATTCTTAGCACCCACGTGGCAGCTCACAGCTCTCTGTAGCTCTAGTTCCAGTGTACCTGACACCCTCATACAGATACGCATGCAGACAAAACACCAATGCACATGAATAGCAATTTTTTAAAAAGACTGTCTGGTTTCATAACTTAGTATGTAAATTATATAACACTTCTCCCACATTATTTACAAGTATTTTTCCTTTTAGGTTCTTTGACAAGTTTACTCAG
This sequence comes from Microtus ochrogaster, assembly GCF_000317375.1. Lineage (NCBI taxonomy): Eukaryota > Metazoa > Chordata > Mammalia > Rodentia > Cricetidae > Microtus > Microtus ochrogaster. The sequence goes on from NW_004949113.1 coordinate 2,234,139, forward strand.
TTTTTAAAGGTTTATTGATCATGGATGATTTAGGAACATCTGCACTTTTCTTTGGGTTGGTTCATCAATATGACCTCAAATAATTAACCAACTTTAGACATAATTTCTTCTTCAAAGAAACAAAACAAGCTAACTCAATTAGCTTGGCAAAAATAAATAAATAAATAAATAAGGTGTTCCTGTGGGACCAAAAATCTAAATTTATTTACCTGTATGTGTGGGAGTAAAGTTTAATAGAGCATAGAAATTATTATGACTATCATAATAAAATAGACTAAAATAGTCAAGGCATCCACAGTGTTTCTGAAAACCCAGGCTGTCTATGCCACAGCCATGCAGGGGTTAGCCTTAGGTAATTCTCTCTACTCTCAAAGGAAATATGACTCTCTTATCAACACTATTTGTACCAGAGCCTATTAAAAAATCTAAGTACCTTGATCAAAAACTTAAGAACTAAGGAAGTTGAATTGCATGTTTAAAGAGAGCTTTTAATAACATCACTCTAATTAACCTGCTGAACTTATTAAAATTAAGTCTCGGTTATAAGCATGATACATAATAAAATATTTCACGTGTAAGATGATTTTAGTCATGGATGAAATATGAAAGGTGAAACAGATCCAACTAAGAAAGTAAGATGTATGGTCCAAAGTAAAGATACACAGTGAGTAGTAGGCCTGGCTGTAATGGTCTGTCCTGTCCCTTTAAGAGACAAGCCCCACCCCTCCTCTTTCCCCTTCCCTTCCTTAACCAACTAAATAAATATCCTACCCCACTCTGCATGGTGTGCCTATCTGTCTCTGTCTCTCACCTGACTCAGCTCCTTGTGGGACAGACTGACCTGCCGAGGTCTCTCACCCACCATGTGGCTCCCTGCCTGGCACCTGCTGCTGCCCCTCGAGGGAACCACAGTGTTTTATTTTTACCATTACACTGGTAGTGTCTTAATGATCATTTCTGATGCCTTACTCAACATCAGTGAGTGTCCTCATGCGTTGGAGACTGGCTTCTACAAGGATACCTACCACTTACTAGGGTGGGGCATGGGGGTTAAAAAAAATAAAGGGAATAAAGAGTGAAAATAAAAATCCAGAAACATAGGATAGCACCGAGAGGGAGTTCCAGTGAGTACTGAAATCTGCCCACATTTAATTTTTTATACACTTTTATACCCCAATACAATGCAGGGGTTAGGGGGAGCAAAAGACTTTTAACATGATACAAAGGACAACTAGAACAGTTACTTGCTTCAGTACTTGAGACATCAAGTCCTTAATTTTTGAGAAAAGCGTTTTATTGTTTAGGCAGTGAGCCCACCCTAGACCAAGTGTCCTTGAAGGCAGTCACTTCCTAGGTCAAACCTCCTAATTCAAAAGAAGGAACAGAAGTATGATAGAATTCTTTGACCTTTGGTCAGGGTGGAGTGGAACTACCTGTTTGGACCAAACATCCAAAACACCAAGTAGCCACAACTTAGGTCAGAGTATGTGGCCACACTTCTTGTCAACAACTTTGAGCAAGCTAAAACTCTTTTATCTTTACACAAGGTGAAATTGGTTCACAGTTTTTTGGACTCTACACTTATGAATAAATTTATTAGCTTTACCTGGAACTTTCCTCTACCCTCCTTTATTTTTGCCTTGTAATGCTTTTCTTTCTTTCTTTACTTATTTATTTATTTATTTATTCTTGGTTTTTCAAGACAGGGTTTCTCTATAGCTTTGAAACCTATCCTGGAACTAGCTCTTGTAGACCAGGCTGGCCTCAAACTCACAGAGATCTACCTGCCTCTGTCTCCCGAGTGCTGAGACTAAAGGCCTCAACCCTTTTGTGTAACTTATTTTTAGAACAATGTAACAACCACCCTTACTTGCCTTGGATTTCCCTTGTCATCAGTTTTTACAGCCTAAGCTCATGCACAGTCATTATCTTAAATTATGAGCACTCCCAGGCCGTGGCTCCGTGGTGATGAATGTGGATCATTTGCTGAAAGCAGCAAACACAGAAGTTCAAAGCAGCCTTCCAAAGTGAATGAATATCTATCATAAATGGATAATGTCAAACACATTTGGATTCTGCTTGATAAACAAGTGATGTTTGGAATACTGTTTGTTTTCTGGGTCCTTTGGAGTCAGTGACTTTATCCCTTATAAAACTCTGTTAAATTTTTCTGTAAAATATCACATTCTTCCCCAAACATGATGCTTTCTGTGCTGTTCATAAAGACAGGGCGAAGTCCTTTGTTGTGCGCACACACACACACACACACACACACACACACACACACACACACAAGCCCTTTGTTACACGCACAAACACACAGAGAAGCCCTTTGTTAAACAAAACACACACACAGAGGGAAGCCCTTTGCTAGGAACACAGTCATGCACAGACACAGACAGACACAGCACTTCACAAGACAGCCTTCAGACAGACACAGATTCAGACTCACACACCAGACAGAGGATAGAAGACACAGGGAGGGTAAAGTTGAGAACACAAATCTGGAATCCTTCTTTGTTAAATGACACCAAAGGAAATGGTTTCTTCATTTTTTTTCCTTTTGGAGTTAATCACTTATATATTCAAACTGACTACAATCATGTCTCAAACAATACTGTAAATTCTTGATGAAGTATCTTCCTGAAGATTAAGCACTGAGTGAGTGTGTGTATGTGTATGTGTACATGAGCACACTTGCCAAAGTGATGCAGTGTGGTCTTTGTATCATATAAGCTTAGCCTATCTCTTCCATTTTCAACTAGGTCCTCTCTAAGCCTTTCCTGGTCTATTATATAGAAATGATAACTCCTGCCTACAGTGTCATAAATGACAATGTATAGACACTTAAGAAAATGTGTGATGCATTGTAAGAGCTAAATAAGTGTTAGTTTTACTTTTATTTCAAATTGCATAACTAAGAGATAAGAAAAATATTGATAAGTCTGAGAGAAAATGTTATTTACAAATATGTAGATACATGTAAATGTCATTTTGTGGTTAAATCTTTATTGGATAGTCATTTTATAATCATTAACATATATTTGATACTCAATTACTAGTCATTATTTTTATAAAGTACTTTAAATGTCTGCATACTGCTTCTGCATTTGACTCTATAGCAAGCACATCAGCTTCTTTTTGTGTTTATGTGGCAAAGTAATAGACAAGAGCAGCTGAAGGAAGAAGCAGTCCATCTTGGCTCACAGTTTGAGGGTGCTGTCCATTGAAGAGGGAGGTGTGGCAGCAAGACTGTCCTAGCTGTGGCGACATGTCGATGTCTGGTCACACTTCATTCATTTATGAAGATTAATTTCAATTTTCTCCGCTTTTGTTCTTATTTTGTCTTGGACTCCTCGCACCTGATGGTACTAAGCACACTCAGGCTGGATCTTCTCTCCCTAGTTAGCCCTCCCTGGAAACATCTGCAGCATGGTCGGGGTGTGTCTCCTGGGTGATTCCAAATCAGGCCAAGTTAGCATGAAGATTAACCATCATATTAGGTGACCCTTACCAGACAACTGTTGACTATTTCTATGCTACAAGTTGGTCCTAATAGGAACGAACCACAGTCTGATATTTATTGCTGTGAAAATAAATAAATTAATAATAAAATGCTGCTATAGCATGTAAAAACTATTGATGAGACGTGCTTTTCATCAGATGATTTCTGTTTACTCAATACTTCTCTATAAATAGAACATTTTATACTGTATAGCTCCTGAAAAAAGGAAAGAGATGATAAAACAATTTATGTGTATAGTTAAACAAATGAAAGCCTCCCTCAGTAAACTTCCCCACAATGTATTGTTGCAAACCTAGAATTGGAGATGGTGTTTTGGCTTCATTTTTCTCTTCCTCTTTTTAAGTGCCTGAATAAGCCATTAAGCTGCTCATCTCTGTAACAGAAGGGGAATTATTTTTCTACTTTCATTAAGAAAATTCAAAATCATATACAGAGTCTTAGGCTCATTGCCTATATCACAGCATAGGCGTTAGAGACTATTAAGACCTTGGGTAGAGCCTTTAATTTTTAAGTCATGAAATTGGCATGGAAATTGAAAGAAACATGGCGTCTCTCAGGTCATGGTAGCAGACACAGGGCTGGACACTGGCATGCTAATGTGGGGCCTTCTGGGCCGTGTTGGGAAATAGGAATTTGACGTCATTGTCCCGCATTCTCATCTCCCTCATTACCCCTGTGATAAACCTTCTAAACGGCGGGTTTGCAGGGCTGCTCCCTCACACCAGTAATAGCAGTGTCTGTGTAGCGAGGGAGTAAATACTCACTGTCAACTTGTATACTATAAAACCAACGTACTTTCTGGGTGTCTTTGTCATCTTCAGAACTGGAAAGCGTCCTGTTTACTTTTAACTCTCTGCCAGTTACTTCCTATAAGTTGATAATATTTTTGGATTCCATGTTGTTGGTGTCTTGCAAATGATGCGTGAAGCTTTGACTTGATAAAGAATTGCAGTAATAGTGAGGAAGCTCCACCGTCATGAAGTGGAGAACATTATTCTTGTAGGGAATGTTAAACTTTGTTTATTGTTTTATCTGTCAGTTTTCTTACATCTCTGTGTGATTAAGATTGTACTCATACAAATGTGAACCATTGTTTTAATTCAGGCAGATTTAAACAATGGTTTTAGTTACACTAAAATATTAGCTCTGCTTAATGATAGTTTTCATTTGGCTCAGATATGGCTTGTTTATTGTCCTTTCTCAGATTGCATTATCTTTGCATATTCTGCTCATAAATATTGAATTATAAATGCCCAAATTTAATGTGTAATAATATTGTTTGGAACCTAGAAGGCTTCATATTCATACAGTTCATATGATTTTCCTATGATTTCATGAATCTTTTTTTTATTTATTTATTATGTGTACAATATTCTGTCTCTGTGTGTCTGCAGGCCAGAAGAGGGCACTAAATCTCATTACAGGTGGTTGTGAGCCACCATGTGGTTGCTGGGAATTAAACTCATGACCTTTGGAAGAGCAGGCAATGCTTTTAACCACTGAGCCATCTCTCCAGCCCTGATTTCATGAATCTTCAGCAAATATTTATATTTTATTTATTTTGGTTTTGGCTGTCATATTTCCCAGCCTTGTTCACAAAGGTCTTTCATTGTGGGAGCCTGTGATTATGTGTAAAGATGAGATGTAAGGGACAATGGATGCTGCTCGTGACTCTTCCCATCTGTTGTGTGTTGGGGATTGAAAGACTACGAAGTCCCCCCAAGAATATGAATTACATGTTTCACAACATGAACGCTTCTTTATACTTCTTAAGTTAAAATTATTAAAAGGGAAAGGTTGACCTTTAAGTTCTCAGAAAGGTTTATAAAATAAAAGTCAAAGAGGACTACTAAATCCTAGTGTGTACTGAGGTCCTGCCTCTAGGATGTCTGCAGGGTTCTTTCAGTTCTCCGAATGCTGGGATTAACTTGCCCTTCTTTCATCCAACTTTAAAGCTTTTTAAGCTACATACATTTCTTGCAAGAGGGCACATATACCATGGTGTTCATGTGGAACTTGGAGTACAATTTGTAGGACTAGGTTCACAGTCCTTGCTCCACAAGGTTTCCTGTGGGTCCAACTGAGGTCATCAATTGGCAGTAAGTAACTCATTGGCCCTTCCCTCCATCTTTAACCTGTTCCATATGAGTTTTTTCTTTATATATTTAGTGGCAGGGTTCTTTATGTAGTCCTGTTCTGAAACTCACTCTGTAGACCAGGCTGGCCTCAAACTCACAGAGAGCCCCTGCTTCTGCCTCCCGAGTGCTGGGGTTTGACATGTGTCTCATCATCCTTGTCTAGATACTCTTGTCTTCAGATTTCTAGCTTTCATCAGTTTACAGATTTACCTGGTACTGCAGATGTGTTTGAGTGTCTTCCCCTAAAAACAAAATGTTCCCCAAACGCTTTTCCTATTTCACCTCTTTCACAAAATCCCTTCACCTCTTCTGCTTTGTTACAAGAAAACCCAACAGTTTTAACTCAGACGCCAGAGAACTGAGCCAGTCACACACAGAGGAGAACACCCAGAGCAAGCCTGTCTGCTGTACTTGGTGCTTTTTGACCTTGTGCTACTAAACCCTGGCTCCCTCGTCTGCCGTTAGGGAATCTTCTTTCGTTGTAACTCACATGAAGTCCCTCACACAAAACCCAAGACTGAAATGACTAGACTTTGAACTGGCGCTTCCAACTGCTCCCCCCTCCCATCCCCATTCACAGATGTTTCCTGGGTTGGTCTTTCCTGTAGTTGTCCTATGGTTTCTCAATATTTGCTCTTCCCTTCCATGCAATCACAGCTGTGAATAGCATGGGTTGGGCTCCCAGCCTGGGCCCGTGTGGCTGCTTTGTTGTTGTTTCCGGGACAGAGGCAAGACCTTTAGTTCTGTCATTTAAGATAAGTATGTGACATCAAGTGACAGAAAGTGCTTTTGAAAGAGGTAAAAACTGTTTTAAAAATGAGTTTTCTGTGTCAAGGTTGCTGGTATTCTCCTGTAAGGTATTTGCGTCCCTGGAAGAAGCATCAGCAAACGTGGCCTGCTCTGTTCTTTCAGACACTGGAACTGCAGCTGAGATCCACAGATACTTTTTAAAATTCACTTTCTACTTTTAAATGAAATTGTAGAGAATCACTAATCTAATATATAAATAGATGGGCCCCTCAGGCTCTTTCTCCCTGGCTAGCTCTAATCTTAAGCCAGTGTTAGCCTTTTAATTATGCTTGGCGCTGCTATTTCTGATACTCCTGTTCGACTTTCCTCTTGTTTCTATTGGGCACTCCAGGTTGTTGCCTTGGCTTTCCTGGGAATGTCAGATAGCCTTCATCATAAGGCTGAGTGTGCCTCTTTGCTGTGTGGCCTGTTCCTTAGCTCCAGGGAGACAACACTGTGGAGTAGCATTCGCTTTGGAATTGAGATGGACAAAGTGTCTGCTAGGTTTCTTCAGCTAATAAGGTTTGGCTGAAAATGGCTCATAATGACAAAATGTCTCATGCTGGCAAGATCTCCTGCTGAGGGCTAATGAGCAGACATGGGTGTCTGTAATCCCCCAGAGCAGAGGACAGGGCGCAGCAAATGCTGTGCCCTGGAGACAAAACTGGCCTTGGATTTATTTGTTGACTTGCTTTTATTCTTCTTCCTCTCTCTCCTCACTTGTCTTTATTTCAGTAAAAGGCCATCCACAGAAGATTATTTTATGCAGCATAGGACATATTAAAAATGAAGTGAATTATATCAAAGCTCAGGGCAGTGTTGAAGAAAGAATTGCGAATTTTCCATACTATGTAGATTATTTAATAGAACTATTTTTTTATTTTTTTGTTTTGTTTTGTTTTTTTGAGAAAGGGTTTCTCTGTATCTTTGGAGCCTGTCCTGGAACTAGCTCTTATAGATTAGGCTGGCCTCGAACTCACAGAGATCCACCTGCCTCTGCCTTCCAAGTGCTAGGATTAAAGACATGTACCACCACTACCTGGCTCTGGTTTTTTATTTAATTGATAAGTGCTAAAAAAAATGTATTCTCCCAAAAGCATATTTGTAAAACAATGTGTGTTTTACAGGCAGTTCTTCAGGTTATCTTTAAAACTATCTCAAGTGGCTGTTGGTGGGACTTGACCCCATTCCGCCTGTCTCCACCAATGTTACACTTCCCTGCGAGCACATAATGGTTAATTTTATGGGTCAGTATGTCTAGACCACAGACTGCTCAGGATTTGAACAATTCTCCTCAGTTTTTTATGAGGTGTTTCTGAGTGGCATTAATATTTCAATTCAAACAAGAAGTAAACATGGTTGCCTCCCCTGTTGTAGCTCGACCACCCTCAACTGTTGAAGACCTCAATAGAATAAGTCCAACCTTCTACATAAGGGGAGGGTCCTCCCAGTGAAACTCCCTGGGACAGTGGCTATTTTCTTGCCTTTGGGCTTTTCCTAGGTATTGAGCCTTCGCCCTTGGATTGGGGCTACCCCATCCCTTCAGGTTCAGACTTGAACTGTAGATACTGCCTCCTGAGTTCGGCTGTCCTAGTAAGGGTTTCTATTGCTGTGATAAGCATCATGACTAAAAGCAACTTGAAAGGGAAAGCATTTACTTATACTTCCACATCACAGTCCACCACTGAAGTCAGAGCAAGAACCTAGAGGCAGTATACTGATGCAGAGGCCGTGGAGGAGTGCTGCTTACTGGATTGCTTCTCATGACTTGCTCTGCTTTCTTATCAACCCAGGACCACATCCTCAGGAGCAGCACCATCAGTAGTGACCTGGGCCCCCCCATATCATTAAGCAAGAAAATGCCTGGCAGATTTGACTATACGCCAATCTTATAGAGACATTTTCTCAATTGAGAGTCTTTTTCCAAATCATCGTAGCTTGTGTCAAGTTGATGAAAAACCACCCAGTACAAGAGCTTACCACCAACCCTGTGCCCCTTGGAATCTGTTCCATTTCATACTATGCAGGCTACCTCCTTACAGTGATTCTCTTTCCCCACTTCTGTCCCTTACCTTGCTCCTCTCCACGTGAGTGTGCATGTGTGAGTATAAAATACAGTAGCCGCAGCACGTAGTCTGTGAAACAAATACTATGACAAAATGCCATGTTGACTTCAGCCCAGTTCCCTTCTATCAGTGAGATTTGTGACTTTGTGGAAATCCACAGCCTCTCTCTCGGTGCCAGTTTCCTAATTTTTAAAGCATTGCCATGAGAATGGGCAACCGAGTGCTGAATAACACATGGCATGTAGCATCTCTTGAAACACACTAGCATTCTCAACATGAACATTCTAAAACCAGAAGACAAAAATAAGCAGAGAAACAACGAGATGCATCTTCTCAGAAGCTGCACTTTCTGCGAATAAATTGCTACTGAACATCCGTGTATCATTCCATGCCATCATCTTATAAAAAAGGAGCCACATTTCCTCCTCAAAGTTGGGCCTACTGATCGCTTCTCATAATAGTTTTCTCGTGACTCACATAAACCAGTGGTAGTAATGCCTTGAATGAGTTGGGTGGAGTGGTCAACTCTTAAAAGCAAAATTAACAGCTGATGTTGAATGGTTCTACTTTGCAAGCACAACTGTTTCCCGAGATTTCAGTGCAGTAGGTTGACTTCTCTAAGTGGTTACAAATGTGAGATAGTATTAATCAACTCTAAAATGGATTGCCAAACGAGATGAATATGAAGACATGTTCTGTGTTCTCTGTACTAACATGTGAAAAGGAATATGATCATTAAGTGGAAAAAGCACCAGAAGTACTCCATGTTTATATAGATCCCACCTGCTTAATAGCATGGGCTAACTCTAAAGTGCGCTATGAATAATCATTGCAAGTCTCTGTGAAATGATGTTGAAGTAGGTGAGCAAAGATGCAATTATTAGACATTTACAGAAAACTTTCTATAATTTAAAGTTTTTGTTTCTTACGGGTGAATTGTCTTCTGAAAAGCATTAGGTAAATGAAAGAACAGGAGAGCGAAAAGTCTGGGGACGCACCCGCATTACGGCTTCTCTGAACACCCTTGAAACTTTTTTTACTGTTTATTTATAGTTCCCAGGTGCAGATCTTCTCTGCTACTACTTTGGCCTGATGTGAGTAATTTAAAAACTTAAATCTAGACAGATGTACGTGCAATGTTTTAATTATCATCTCAAATTTTAAGCAAGATGAGTTGCAATTTTAATCTAAGTAGTACCCAGCTGATGGGCAAGGCATTCCATAAATGTTCTTCTGTCTACTTAAAAATGGTTAATATTATATATTAATGTTAAATGTGTTTGTTATCAAGGTGGAAAATGTTAAAAACAAGATGCAGCCTGGTTTTATTTATAGATATGAAAAATTTTAATGAATATTTTCAGCTATGGGTTAACATTAATTATCATGATTAACATGATTGTTTATAGAAATGTGTATACATTTAGTTACGATTATTTCCTATTGTTAAAAATAATCCTGTTTAATTTACAACCCCCCCCCTTTTTTTGTTTGTTTTTTTGCGACAGGGTTTCTCTGTAGCTTTGGGGCCTGTCCTGGAACTAGCTCTTGTAGACCAGGCTGGCCTTGAACTTACAGAGATCTGCCTGTCTCTGCCTCCTGAGTCTTGGGATTAAAGGCATGCGCCACCACCGCCAGGCTTACAAACACTTTTTAAAGATTTATTTTTTAATTTATGTATGAATGTTCTATCTGCATGTACAGCTTTATGCCAGATGAGGGCGTTAGATCCCACTAGAGATGGTTGTGATCCACCATGTGGGTGCTGGGAATTGAACTCAGGACCTCTGGAAGAGCAGCCAGTGCTTGTAACCTCTGAGCCATCTCTCCAGCCCCATATTTGCAAACATTTGCTGTGTGTGTTTAGGATTCATATGTTGCAATCAGGAATACTAAACATGTTTTTATTCCAAGACCCTAAATGAATACCAGGGTATCATGTCCATTCCTGTGTAAAAAAGGGTCCTTCCAGTAGTCTGTCATTATCTAGACTCATAAACGTTCCATAAGCAGATAACCCTTCCACAAATGGCCTAAAGCAGTCTGTGATGAGTGCTCAGTATTGTTGTGGGAACCTGCTCTTGCTAGCAGAGATGGAAGAAGCACGAGCACTCTGATGTTTTGGAGTCGTAGTTAGAGTAGACTAAATCCTCGGCAGAGGATGTGGATAGACAGAGAAGAGAATTGCATCCTAACATGAAGGACAGCAGGCAGTAGCTTGAGATGGGCGAGAGCGAACCGTCTTTTCTGTGAAGTGTTCTCAAGTAGGCAGGAGGAGAGCAGTGTTCTAATGAGACACTGGGTGGGGTAGAGAATCCCTGTGCTAAACACGGCGTAGGGCTATCCATGCTCTTACCCATCATTCCTCTCTTCATTTGTTCAACGATTGGTTACCTCCTCATGCAAATCAGTGGCACAAGGACAATAACTTGACTTTATAGTCCAGAAGACTGACAGAAGCTTGTTTGAAGGAAAACACCAGGGAAACTGTCTGGGTGACTCTAGATAGTTTGGTTGGAAGCGTCACCTCAACGCCCTGACACCCCTTTATCCAAAAGAGTCTGGAATGTTTGGTTGGGGGCTTCACCCCAGCTCCTGGCATCAATTTTGGAATGTTGGGTAGAAAGCTCCATTTCAAGCCTCCTCCCCTGAGAGTTGCCTCAATCCAAACTCCACCTCCGAGAAAGCCCTCCAATGGTGACCCCTCCCCAGGGAGGGTCAAGACAATTCCCACGGGCTATTTAAACTGCCCCTAAGAGAACCAATACAGGGTCTCTCCTTTTCCCTCTCCGCGTTTTCTGGGGTGGTGGTGGGGATGCATTGGCATCCATTAAACCTGGACTTCTAATTTGGTTTGATTTGGTCTGATTTGAGTTATTGTATAGTCAGAGAGGTTTATCAGGCCAAAAAAAAATATGCCGTAGAGTTAGTGGTCTTGGATTCCAGTGTTATAAATGTAAATATAGTCATCATAATTACGTACAATATATATTTTGTTTTAGGTTTTTTTTTTCCAGCAATGGAGATTGAGTCTAGGATCATGTGTGTGCTGGGCAGGTGCTATATCCCCGGTTCTGAAGTAGACTTTTACTATTTCTGGTGAATACCTAAGTTAGCAAACACTGATTGAGCTAAAAGTGACTTCAGGAGTCACATGAAAAACAATAGTATAAATATGATTTGTGTAGTAAATCAAGGGTTGTGAATATTTTACATGACGTCAGTTTTACTTTGAACCTCTCCATGTGTGGTAGACCTAATTACAGATAAACAGTAAATTGAGAGACTCTCCTGAGCGCTCATTTATCAAACGGTGATGGCACTGGGCAGAACAGTGAACACAAGGTAGCTTGATGTCCCTGCTCTCATGGAGTTATTTTCTGCTGACTGAATAACAATGAACTATGTAACACAGGTTCTGGAGCTGACAGGACCTTTAAGGTAGTCTGAAAGGTAGTAGACTAGCAAGAGAAGCTGGAGATTCCTGGGTAAAGCAGGTTAGGTATAGAGGAAAGAGAAACCCTAAGAGGGAGGGATTATGGTTGGACCCATGTGGTAAGAAGTCATCCATTTAACAATGTGTTGGAAAACCATTCCAAGTAAGAGCAGCCACTGCAAAAGCCTTGTGATGGAGCAGAGAGAACCCAGTGTCCATACAGCATGGTGGGAAAGAAGAGAGAGAATCAGGTGGGCGGGAGCTAGAGCAGGAAGGCCCTTAAAGCAGCTTGGTTCTTGACCTACAACCATTTCCATGACAGGAAACCATTGGAGAGTTTGGATGCTATACATGCAGAGATGGGGTGGGATGCCAATTATGAATGGTGGATTTATTCTTTCTAAATCCCTGTCTGTAGGAGGGAGGCACTGAGTGGAAGTTAAGATGGGGTAGATAGACCAGTTAGGTGACCGTGTACAGGATCCTGGCGTCTTTGAGTAGGATTCTAGTGACAGTGCAGATGGAGAGCTGTGACATTTTTAGGGATGTGGGGGGAAGGGGGCAGGCAGAGCAAGTGGACTTATTTTTGTAAGTTAGCAACACATTAGACAGGCGTACAGCACACTCCAATGGTATAAGAAACAGGCTAGACTGGTTTGAATCCCAGCCTTGCCACTTGCTGAATTTAATTTTTTTTTTGAGTCATGACGATATAATTTTAATTGACATATTGATTGTACATATTGATGGTTTTCATAAAGATATATTTTTTGCAGTAACATCCTATATTTAATTTTGTTCTATAAATGTTGTTGGTTTTGTGGTGCTGGGATCAAACACAGGGACCTCATGCATTCACGACAAGTACTCTGCCTCTGAACTACATCCCAAGCCCATAAGTTCTTAAAACTCTCCATGCCTGAGTTTTCTCATCAGTAAATGGAGCCATTGTAAGAACATATCGAATAGAGGCATTTCCATGAGTAATTTAGTATAACTTCTTGATACTTCATGTGTGCTGATCATTTTTTTTAGTTATTATTGAAAAGACAGAAAAAAGAATTAACTTTTTTTTAACAGAACAAGAATTCATAATGTGAGCTTCATATAAGTAAAGAATCTTTGTTGGAAATTAATACATCTGTTTTTGTCGGGGTAAGTTTAAGGTTCCTGTTAGATGACCCCGATCATGACTGAAGGTGGGAAGATGGGATTCTATGAGATTGATTTCTTCAGTCTCCAAATCTGCCCTCTCTGTGGTCCTGCAGCAAGTGAGTGGTTACTTGCTGCCTGACTCTGGATTCTAGTGTTGATGGTCACTAGTTTTGCGCTCTTGGATGTGAGCTGGCTAAGGCTTCTGGGCTTTCTTTTGCTCATCTTTAAGGTAGGAACAGTTTGTTAAGCACTTAAATGGCTCTTATACACAAAGTGGTATTCTAAGTATTAGCTGATGTCATTTTTCACTCCAGAAAACCGCTGTAGAAATTGGACTTAAAGGGTAAAGTATCAAAGATGACTCGGAGGCACTGAAAGACAGTGACCAATTAAATAGTTGTAATAAAAATCTATTTGGAATGAGGGTCGGGTTAATGAAGAGTCAAGTTTTAAAACTCACTTTAGAAAGAACCTAGAGGAAAATGTCCATAAAACAAGTAAGCTGTGAGAACTGGAACTAAAAAGCAAGTTGAAAACTAGAAATCACAGAAAGACCTGCTCAGGGATAATAATTTGAAGCTTTGGAGTGAATGAGGCCTGTGGAGAATGGACAGAATGGAATGAGTGCTCACACATTCCCAAGGACCTCATATGTGGGTCATGAATCCCTGGACGGAGAGCAGAGGGAGGCCTGCACAGGCGAGGCACAGGAGGGTTTTGTTCAAGTTCGAGCAGAGAAAGATGAAAAGTGTCTCAGTCTGCTCAGCTCCTGAAGCAGAACACCACAAACTGGGCAGCTTTTAAATGACATCTCACGGTGCTGGAAGCTGCAGGTCTCACATCCCTGAACTGGCAGACTCGCTGTCTAGTGTGGGCCCACTTTTTGGTTAAAGTCCTACTTCAGGGTTAAAATTTCAGCATCTGAATTTAAAGAGTAAAGAAGACAGACATTCATACTTTTTTGAGATATTTTGAACTTCTTTAGGGAGGAACTAGTCTTACACAAATATGATAATGGCAGATCTACATGTCTTAGAATGGTGGATCCAGGGTGACATAGATTTTTAACTCATCAGAGAGGGTCAGCTGTCCCATGGTGGCTGTAAAAATAGCTGAGCACAGTTACAGCAGCAGTACCCTTTCAGCGAGTGTTTTCTCTGTCAGATATGTGAAGCGCTTTGTTCTCCCCGAAAGACAGTTCTCTGAAGTAACGACAAGTCTTCTGCAGAAGCAAAAAAAATTAGAAACCACCCAAGTGTCTACTAAAGTAAGCATTCCTTAAGTAAAGCGTGGTCTGTCTGTGTGATGTAATATGCTCTGGAGATCGGTTTCCTAACAAGGTAGCTCTACCATAATAAAATGCGACGAAAGATTTCATGTTATCATAGACATATGTCATAGCTTGCAATTCTCCACGTCTCTCAGTGGACTGAGCTCCTCAAGGAGGGACACAGCTAGATTTAGCTGAAATATGGTCTAATGTGGAGCCTTGTGTATCAATACGTGCTTGGTCAAGTGAGGAAGTGGAGGCATGATGGGAAAGGGAGAGTGGGGGTTACACAGGGCTGGCCAGAGGGGAAAAGGAGAGAGAAGAACTTTAGACATTGAAAATACTGTATTATTAGAGAAAATACCACTCAGAAGGTACTAATTGCCTTCTGATAAGAAAGTTGTCAGAGCAAATTTGCAATCTTTAGAAAGCAATTGGTTTTTTAAAAATGGGAAAGATGGTTCTGACTCTGACAGTGAAAGGCGTGGAGTGGTGGTGGGACCACCCCTGTTGAATGCTTCCGGTGTGTAGAGTGGGCGGAGGGGGTGGTGCTGGCGGTGCAGAGCCCAGCCGCATCTGGGAGACGACTGTGAATCAGAACTCTGTGCCATGCTGGTTTTCTGCCCTGTTATCTAATGAGCCTAACGAGGTACTTACTCATGGTGATTCAAGGTATAATGGCTGTTTAACTCTGAACACAGTCAAGTGGCGACAGTGTCACCCTAACCCACCTGTGATTCAGAAAGAAGAGAGCAGCTGATCAATGGGGGCTGGAAGGGCTTCGTTGTGACGCCTGTATTAGAGTGTATGTTTTGACTTACTGTTTACTAAGAAACCCATAAACATCTTTGTCCTGGAAACAAAGTCATTAATAGGTCTCATTGGCTTAATGGCTTTATTTGTTATTTGAAATCTTGATGAGACTCTGAATTATTAACTTTTCTTGTTGTTTTGAGAAACAGTCATTTGCAAGGTCTTATCAAGTATCAGTTTATAACCTTGTAAGGTGTGTTTGATTTTGTTGGGTTGCTAAGTCATATTTCTCTTCTTCATTTACTTAAATCATATGACAGTCTGACTGTAATGTCACTTTCATGATGGTTCTGGGAATTCTCCTATTGATTTTATGATGTTTACTGCTAATAGAAATATTCCACTGTTTCTTGTCTGCCGTCCCACAGAAACTTACAGTAAATCAAAGGTGCTATAGCATACTATTGGGACTGCTGGATTTGTTACTGGAAAATAGTTATAGTTGATCAGTACTTTCAGAGCACCTAATATGGATAATTTATACAGGCTTGAAGTTGGGTTCATTTTAGCATATATGTTAATTATATATGTATAATATATATCATAGTGACTCTTTCCCAATACTGACAGCTAATATTTAATGACATAATGCTAATTATGTAGACAAATATGTAGGAACAAAATATTAGGAAAAAAAGCAATTTGATATATATAAAGTACCAAAGGAAAATTAGCTAACAGAAAGGGAATAAGCTTATATATGGTTAAGATGTCAAATGAGCGGTTTTAACTCACAGTCATTTTTTATGGGGAGCACATAAATTGAGCTTTTTATTTTTAGTTCCTCCTCTTCCCTTCAGAGTTAAATGATGGAAAATTACTCTCCTTCCCCAAACCACTCTTATGCATCATTCAAAAAAGCCCTGACAAGCTAGCCTCTCTAGAACTGGTGAGATTTATGACTTTCCCTCCTGGTGTTCTGTTACTCTGTCCACAGCATCAAATTGATCAGTAGGTAGTGATGGGCAAGAAAAGGAAGGCAGCGCTTAGACCCAGCTGGTGTCCGTCACTTTCATGAACTGCTTGGAGATCGTTAATATTGAGCTTGATTCTCACTATAGCTGGTCATGATCAAATCTTTCTCAATGTTTCTCCTTCCTCTTTTTGTGCCCTGCAGGGTCCACTGGAAAATGACTTGGTGGTTCATGTAGCCCTTGTAGCAGAAAGCCAACGGTATGAGATGCAGCTGTATGGTGCAGTCTTCTGTGGGAAGGGGTGGGGATGGTTGCTTTCTGTTTATTGTGTTGAGAATGGCGGTGGAAATAAACCTGGGCAGTTTCAAGCACATCAGTGTGACCTTAAGTGTCGTACAACATACTTTTCACGTTTAACTTACGGTAAATCATAAACATAAATGTGGATATGAGAAATTAGTGCCCACACATTACAGAGATTACCAAAAATCATTGCCCATCTTTCTGACTGCTCCCCAAATCTCCTGATACTTTGGGGGAAGAAGCCATCAAGCCCTTCAGATTCTAGTGTGCATGGTGTATTTCAGATAATAACAAATTTACCGTATGTTCCAAGTTAGCATTGTCTGTTCCCTTCTACCCCCTTCATTCCCATTTCCCGAACTAAAATGTAATGTCTATAAACAGCCTCCTCCATCTCCTCCTCATCTCTCTGTTCTCTGTTCAGCCTTCAAGTTTTCCTCAATACGTATGGTATTCAAACTCAAACTCCCCAGCAGGTGGAACCTATTCAGATCTGGCCTCAGCAGGAGCTGGTAAAAGTAAGTAATTCTGTGTCTTCCTCCTTGCACAGAGGTATTGGAACAGAACTGCTGGACTTAATTCAAAGGCAAGATGCATAGTTAAATTTAAAATCTGAGAGGTCACCATCTCAAAGTTGGCAATTAAGTTAACAAGTCCACTTTTTTATATTTTAAGTTAAAAAGCAAAATGAACAAAATCCTTCATTGTGTGTGTTTGTACATTATATTCATGGGTCTTGATTTCTTTTCTTGTTAAAATCAATTGCTAGACTTGAGTAAGCACTTTAAATGACAGACCAATCTGAATTTTAGTTGTCATATGTGAAATCATCAGTTATAGTTTTATTTTATTTTCCTCGTGTTACCGTAAAAACCTCAGTTTAATTTTTTTTTTTTTTAATAATCACTGCCCCCTGCCCCTGCTTTTTTCTAGCTTTACTTTTTGGAAGGTGAGATCATTCTTAGATGTTAGGTTTGTTGACTCTAAAGAAATTTAATGGCAATAACTGCCTATGACATAGTTAGATGCCTATTTGGGGTGAGATTAAAAGTTGGCTTTGAGAACTAGTCTTGTTGGGTCCAGGGGGGTCGCGCAAAGATGGGGACAGGCCAGCAAAGACTAATAAACCAGAAGCAAACCTTATTCCAGAAACTATAATCCAGAATAAAATTAAAAAAATAAAAAATTCTTCATAGGGCACAAAAAGCTTATCAGCTAGCTGAGCCCACAGCCAGAAATGGATTTTGTAAGGCTGTGGCAAAGGCCTGTTTCTGAACCCACCTTTTTATAGTAGGAGCACCAAGCATTAGGTCTGAACAAAGGAATTTTTACAATCTCAAGGTAAAACTCAGATACAGATTGCCTTACTTTACAATCTCCATTAACAGTTTTTCAGTTAAACTAGTATTTGTACTTAATCTGTTGTCTTTCTTGGTACTTCCAGGTAGTGTTTACTGAGCCCTGTGCTCTCCCCTTTGATGCTGCCAGTCTCACAGAGCAGGGATAATGCGTAACCCAGAGGTCACAGATCTATTTCCTAAGAGTTGACTCAGCTCATATCCATAGGCTAGCTCTCAGTTTGCAGAGAGATGCTTTGGCCTTGTTAACAGAGCTATGGGTTGTAAAGCAGAGTAATCCATGTTAATCCTCAAGCTGCTGAGAAAGCTACTGACAGTCTGTTCTCATTCTTTTAGACTTACAACTTTATATTTCTTTATTTCTACATTCCTATCTCTGGAATCTACATTTTTCTATTTTTATTCTAGGACCCTTCAGTCTGAAGACGGGTGCCGAGGTGCCTGTGTTTGTGGGTTCTCTTGCTTGTGCAATATAGGAAATTATCAACCCCAATAGTTACTTATGAACACATTTTATTTAATAATTGGTTTCAAAGGTCCAGAAACAAGCTACCCACTGCTTGACAGAGTGTTTACAACAATACCTCTCCAGGAATCAAGGTTACGTTGACATAAATGATAGAAGTCATAGCCTTGACCGTTGCTAAAGAATGAAGGCTGAAAGTGAGGTGTGTGTTATTCAGGAAAATGCAGGGGCCCATAATCCATGGTCATCATACTTGGCTTGCCAATAAGACAGCACAAACGAAAACCTGGTTTCGAGGCACCAAGAGCACTACCTCATTCTTCTTTAAAACGCACAGGGCTCTTGAGGATAAGAGCACTACCCCACGGCTTGATTAGCTCTCCATGACCACATCAGGCAAGGAAAGCACTGAGTCCTCGAAGCTGTCTTCTGACCTTCACACACAGCTATGGCACGTGTGTACCCACACAATCAATAAATTGAAATGTGTTTGCATCCTTTTTTTTCCCATCTACTCAACACACCGTAGAAAAAGTTAGTCTGGGCAGAGACACGCCTTTAATCCCAGCACTCGGGAGGCAGAGGCAGGCAGATCTCTGTGAGTTCGAGGCCAGCCTGGTCTACTAGAGCTAGTTCTATTACAGGCTCCAAAGCTCTAGAGAAACCCTGTCTCGAAAAACCAAAAACAAAACAAAACAAAACAAAAGAGGATAAAGTTAAAAAATATAAGGATTCTTAAAGTAGATAACACTTAAAATAAAATCACACCTAAGTAGAAATGATGGAGTTTTGTGTTTTGTTATTGTTTGTTTTTTGCTCTTGTTGTTTCGTTTTGTTTTATGATAAAAGAAGGAAATGGGGAGCTGCAAGGAGAAACGGGAACACAAAATGGGAGGAAAGGATGCCAGAGGCCAAAGGATCACATAGTACAGCCGGGCACAGGCTGTGTCAGCCGAGACGCTTCCCGGTCTCTTCCTGGCAGTGCTAGAGAATAGGAAGGAAGGTTAGTCCTTGGGAAGTATGGCCTTGAAGCAAAGGAACCCAAAGCTCGTCCTTCAGGTCTAATTGATATGAGCACATTTTTAATGGTAGATAGGTAGGGTTTTTTTTAACCAGATGACATGTGATTTATATGTAAAAAGACAGTCAGTATAGATAAAAAGTAAAATCACTTGAATATAGCTTTTATCCACTCATCAGCAAACTGCTAGAATATGCAAAGCACTGAGTTTGACTTAAATGACCTCTGAGTCTAGTAGTATGTATGACAGTTCACTGTGATAGCAGCTATAGTTAGGTATTTGTACAAAGTGCTATAGGATCACAGAGCAATAGAAAACATTCTATTGCACAGTATCTGAAGCATGTCCTGATTTGCATTTTATCGCTTTAAAATGATGTTAGCAAGTGATTTATGCTATGGTGGTGAGATAGGACGTAAGACAAACTTGTGACCAACAAAGCTTCCCTGTGCTTGTGTCAAGATGGAAGAGGATTTGTTGGTTGTGGCTCCAACCTGTTTTCCAAACTAGCTGCTATGTGGGGCTTCCTCCCCTAAGATATGTTGTTTAGTGTGTGTGTGTGTGTGTGTGTGTGTGTGTGTGTGTGTGTGTTTGTGTGTCCGTTATAAGTCTGTCTTTTAAAAGAAAAAAATCTAATTTTAGTTGGGTGCACATAATCTAATGCCAATCACTGCTCCTTTTCCTCTGAGAAGCTGCACCCTGTTTCAGCACTCAAAAGAGGACATAAGGACAGACAACTGGAAGCAGGGCTTTTGCCTCGTGTGGTTAAAACTTGTAATGTGCCTGGTGAGATGTCCGTCATAGTGATCTGGATACAGTATAAAGTCTGAAGCATGGCTGTATTTTTGGGTGGTTGTGCTCCTCCATGTGTTTCAGCACACTAGGTATAGGGGTATATATACACAGGGACAGCATTACCAGGCACCACCTACCTAGTTGTCATAGACCTGCCTTGTCATAGTTCAGGAAAAAAAAAGGAGAGTCCTTTTACTGTAATAAAGAATAACAGTCCTACCTAAGTAGGCTGATTTTAACTTGCGCATGATTGGTTAATTTTACTACTTCCCAAAATTTAGTCATTCAGTTATTTCAGAAAATGTAAAAGTATTTGTGGGAAAGAGTGTCCAGTCTAGTGTGCTGTGCTGCAGTCTCCGCACCTGGGCAGTGTGGTGCTGCCAAGTATTCATTCTGAGCAGTTGTTTACAGTCCCCGCTATTCAGACAATAGCCTGCTTGGAGGACATTCATAATAGTTTAAAGAACTCTGATACAACAGCAATTTTATATGTGATGATGTTATTTGCACACACTTTGAATCACAATCATATTGTACAGAAGAGTTTGATAATCCATCTAGAAAAATTTAGGGTTTTATATGTTATCAAATGGAAATGCAAATTCATTCTAGGCAGATTAAACATTTATGTACTTTAAATTTTTACTGCATTTTATTTATTTATTTTACATTCCACAGCATGCATGTGGTAGTCAGAGGACAACTTATAGCCGTCAGTTCTCTCCTCCTACCAAGAGGGACCCATGACATCAATCTCTGGCCCATAGGCCTAGAGGCAGGTGCCTTCCCTATTGAGCCATCTTGACAATCCCATTTAAGTATTTCAAAGTGATTTAAATATAAAATCGCTTAGAAGAAAAATAGAGGAATGTATTTTATAGCCTATTAAGATGGAAAGGCCATATTTAGGATACCAGCACAAACACGCAGTTTAGGAGATGAGTGGCAGATTTCACTAAATAAAGCATAAAAACCTGATAAATCATAGCTGGTTATGAAATTTCCTAGTTGGAAAATACATCAATACTGAAACACCACTCAGTGAGTGATGTTTTCCCTACTATGGAGTTCTCAGACACTGAAAACTGAACAAATATTTACTTCAAAGGATAAGGCTCTCTATCTTACAAAAAAAAAAAGGGACAAATACTCAGAAAAAAAGGGGAACAAATGAAAAATATAGAATATTCACATTTAATACGCTGGGAAAATGGCCCAAAAATATGTCAGTGCCTTAGTGTGGAAGTAAAATGAAATGTCATTTCAACCCAAAATGACATAAAAGAACCATGTAAATTGGTACATATTCCTAGAGCGTGAAAAACCAGATATTACATTTCAAAAAGAAAGGATAGTCTCCTTGGTCAAGCAAATCTAAGAAATTGTCTTGTAGATATAATTGCATACCATTCAAAGATATTGATTGAAATATTTTTTTAAATGACAAATAAAAATAAGAGCTAATTTTATCAGGGACTGGAAGCTACCTAGGAAAAGGGGCTTCCTGCCTGGATGTTTTTAACTCAGCAATTCCAGGATTGCTGTTGTGCGGCACCTTCCTGCCCTCCAATGCTCTGTTTCCACATCGTGTCTGGAACACTGCCATAATAAGCTCAATAACTGGGACATGAAGAAGATTATATATTATAGGAACCATTATGCTAATGTGTGCCCATTGATCCATGAATATATTGCAGATTTGCGTTTAACCTGTGTCCTTTAAGAATCTTTTGATGCTTCTTCAGGCTTACACAACAACTTATACATCCCTTTCAAAATATACCAGAGTCAAATAATTGTTGCATAAGGTATGAAAATAAACAAGCCAACGTGTTGGTTTGGAGTACTTTGAAATTCATGTAATCAAGAAACAAATCAATAAAAACGATTCCATTTTAATCATAGACACTCAGTGGGAGATGTGTAGCCCTGAGTTTTTGTTTGTTTGTTTGGTTGGTTTGGTTTGGTTTTCAAGACAGGGTTTCTCTGTGTAGCTTTGGAGCCTGTCCTGCAACTTTCTCTGTAGACCAGCCTGGCCTCCAACTCATAGAGATCCACCTGCCTCTGCCTCCTGAGTGCTGAGATTAAAGATTAAAGGCATACGCCAACACTGCCTGCTAGCCCTGATTTTTTTTTTTAAAACTTTAAGTGGTTGGATTTCTCTTTCTTTCTTTCTTTCTTTCTTTCTTTCTTTCTTTCTTTCTTTCTTTCTTCCTTCCTTCCTTCCTTCCTTCCTTCCTTTCCTTCTTTCTTTCTTTCTTCCTTTCTTTCTTTCTTTCTTTCTTTCTTTCTTTTTTCTTCTTTTGTAATGACAAGGGAAACATTTGTCTCTTTTGAATTGCTTAGTGAATCACAATTTGCAGGCTGTACACTTCTATCAATACAATAGCAGTGCTACAGTTTAGAATGTCGCTAAGTGAATCTAAAATGTTTTGCTTTCAAAAACTCAGTTACCCCAAATCCACCATTCTTTGTCTAGTTTGTTGATCCTAGATGGAGCTTCTGTAGTATCATTTTCTCTAGAGATAGCTTTAATAAGCCAGAGGACTTGTTTCTTGCAGGCTTATTTCCATCTGGGTATCAATGAAAAGCTAGGACTGTCCGGAAGGCCGGATAGGCCCATTGGCTGCCTTGGCACATCAAAGGTGAGCGAGCGTTTTTCCTCATGGAGGAGCCTTGGGTAATAATTCTGCATGCTGAAGTCATACTTGGCCTCTGGCCACCCCTTGTCACATTTCATTAGTGCTTGAGGCATTTGTTTGAATTATTATTTTCTGCACATAAATCTTACTTATTGAGTGTCGTATTCCTGAAGCTCTCGGGAATAAATGAACATCTCACTGCATGTTATTGCTAAGCTTTGTAAAATGTTTGTAATAATATTTACTCAAGCATAGGGGTTTTCAACCTTATTAGAAATGCCCTACTTTAA
The DNA here is from genome assembly GCF_000317375.1 of Microtus ochrogaster. Lineage (NCBI taxonomy): Eukaryota > Metazoa > Chordata > Mammalia > Rodentia > Cricetidae > Microtus > Microtus ochrogaster. The sequence goes on from NW_004949113.1 coordinate 2,257,122, forward strand.
GTTTACTGTCATACTGGCTGAAGCAAAAAGAAAGAAAGAAAAAAATCTTTAAAATTTAAGAGTTTTGTAAGCTATTACTTTGCCTATTCAGAAGTAAGTGTCAGTATTAATTGTGGTTGATACTTAGGATGCTACACCATTCTGTTTTGTATCTGTTCTCTTTCTATTTCCTCTTGCAGATTTATCGCATCCTTGGGAAGACGGTGGTCTGCTATCCCATCATCTTCGACTTGAGCGATTTCTACATGTCCCAGGACGTTCTCCTGCTGATAGATGACATAAAGGTGCTCTGGGAGAGATGGCTGTGTTTGCTCTGACTTGTGTCAGGTGCTGTTAAGTGGAGCGCACTCCTGGGTGTCTGTGACAGTGATAACACCGAGCAGCACCTTGGAGAGTTTGGGATTCAGATAGATGACATAAAGGTGCTCTGGGAGAGATGGCTGTGTTTGCTTTGACTTGTGTCAGGTGCTGTTAAATGGAGCGCGCTCCTGGGTGTCTGTGACAATGGGCGACACCAAGTAAGCAGCACTTTGACAGAGTTTGGAATTCTGGCCATGCTAAAGTAAAATTACACTTTTCTAGAAATGGAAAAGATACAGTCTAAAACTGTGTTTCTATGGTACTAATAGTTTATCCCTTTTTGAACAAAGTTGAATTAGCAGAATATATTTCTTTGTGAAGACTGTCCAGTAGAACTTCAGCTAAGCCGTAATTGGATGGGTTAAGATCTGCTCCACTCCACGCCGTATACAGGGCAGAGAGGCTTAGAACCATAGTTGAAACACCTGGGCCAGACTGCATCTGTTACATTCTTGACTCTGTGTGTTCTCAGGCAAGTTACTTAGCTCCTGTGCAGATAATAAAAGGGCTGTTCTGCGGAATTGATGAATTCATGTATGTAAAACACTCAACAAGTGCTGAGCACTTCATCACTGAGCGGTGAAAGGTCATGTGATGGCAATGAGAGCACGTCATTGATGGATTCCATAGATCCAGCTCATTCTCTTCTGCCTCTTGCTCTACTCCATAGTGAAGGCAGTGACAGTCTTCTGAAGGATAGAGCATGGGGATCATGTTTTATCGATTCATTCATGAGCTTACCTTTTTAGGGAGAGAAAGAAGCATGAAGGGAGAGGGTAGAAAAAGGTGTGACTAAGTCAGAACCTCCAAACAGAGAGCAAAGTCTAAACTGAAAATGATTCTACACTTCTGAGTAGCCTAATTTATCCAGGGTTTGAGTAGCAGTCATTACGAGTGGCACAGGCTCTTTACCGCTCAGTTAATGTCCCCAAGTAACTTCAGATGTTACTCCATGACGTCCTTCTTCCATCTCATTTTTTGATAGAATGCACTACAGTTCATTAAGCAATACTGGAAAATGCACGGACGCCCACTTTTCCTTCTTCTCATCCGGGAAGACAACATAAGGTAAGTTGGAGGAAAGTAAGCTGTGGGGCTGGAGAAATGGCTGAGACGTTAAAAGCCTATACAGTTCTTGCAGGGGACCTCAGTTCAGTCCCTAGCACTCATACCAGGTGGTTCTCAACAACACGTGACTCCAGCGCCAGAGAATCTTATGCTTTCTTCTGGCCCTTGTGGCTACTGCATTCATACACTCACACACACACACACACACACACACACACACACACACACACAGTGGCACACATCACATAACTAAAAGTAAAATACACAATATTTATAAACTTTACTTGCCTTCTGGCTATTAACATAGAACATTTGAAAGCAGGGCCTCCTGGTATTTTTGTGTTCTTAGCATGTTGCAAGCTCTTTCACATATGTAGCAGATATTCGATTGCTAATGTCCCATTCCGCTGTTAATAAACTTATTTTGTTTATTTGTTTTATTCTAGAGGTAGCAGGTTCAACCCCATATTAGACATGCTGGCAGCCTTTAAAAAGGGAGTAATTGGAGGAGTCAAAGTTCATGTTGATCGTCTACAGGTAGCCTTCTAAACCTTAGCGTGTGTCTTGTTCTGAACGGCTAGTCTCGGGGCAGCCATGTTTCTCGGGTGACTACCTCCCTGCTCTGTTGTCATCCCCCCCGGATTATCCAGTAGCACCAGTCAGGTGCTGAACAGTGGCTGTTTCCTGTCCAGAATTTTAGACTTTGGAAGCTTAACTTCATTTTGGTATTTGAGGAGATGAATGCTTAAGTGAACACATGTCTTGCTTATAACCTTGGGCTTTTCCGGGCGTTTTGGTCATGTGCTGTTTTGCTTACAGAACTATATAACATCCAACAGGAGAAACCATTGTTCCATTCCAGTACCACAGCATTGCCACACAGTTCCTGGACAGAAGCCCCGTTACTCTCCAGCTAGAGCACTGTTGCCCCTTTTAAACATCCTTTTAAAAATCAAGCATTTAACTAATTTAATACTCTCTAATGCCAAGTGATATTTTAAAACTGAAATCTGTAGAGTATTAATAGGATTTGGCATTGGCCAGTTAACTTAAGGCAAACATTTACTTTATAAACAGAAATATCCAATAAGGGTTGGTAGGATATATAAATAAAAAATGTTAAGTAAAAGTTTCATTTGTGTGCTCTCAACATTGTTATCAGTTTTAAGAATTAGGAATTTTTTACTTTCTCGCTAAACCCCGTTGCCTGTACCTTTGGAGTATATCTAGGCTCTGCCTTGCTTCCTTGATGCAGGCTACCATTGTCCCTCACTAGATTTTTTTCTTTCACCTCCTGGATTCTACTACAGACAGTTAGCTTTGTCATAATCGCCTGTCACTGGTAGTCACATGGATTGTAAACCTCTGGTAACTTCTTTTCTTATACACACAAAAATGGAAACCAGAGTCCCAAAGATGGTCCTGTGTGATCTGTAAGGTCTGCAGCTGCATCATGGGCACAGCTTGCTACCAACTTCCCAGCCACTCTATTTCAGCCACACTGTCTTTATTGCTTCTAAAATTCACCCTTTATGCCCCTACCCTTGGACCTTTGCACTTGATAGTCCTTCTCCAGCCTAAGCACTGACTACACTCCTCCTCCATCCTGAGCATTGACTAAGGTCCTCCATCCTGAGCTTTGACTAAGGTCCTCCTCCATCCTGAGCATTGACTAAGGTCCTCC